>NC_134275.1:76234712-76534712 GCF_031893055.1 Leptodactylus fuscus
ATCTATCTATCTATCTATCTATCTATCTATCTATCTCCTATCTATCTATATCTATCTATCTATCTATCTATCTATCTATCTATCTATCTATCTATCTATCTCCTATCTATCTATCTATCTATCTATCTACCTATCTATCCATCTCCTATCCATCTATCTATTTTTCTATCTATCTATTTTTTTTATTCCGTCACAGTTGGATTTTTTTTCTCCAGCCCCCGCCATTCCTGAGCAATCAATGCTATGAGTTTTGATGTCTGATATGTTATTTAGACTCTGAACAGTCCGGAGGGCGGAGTCAGAAGAGAAGGGGTGTGAATCAGACCCCTTAATTGCTGTTGCATGCCGACGCCCTGCCTAAATAATATATCAGAGACACCTAAACTGATAGCATTGATTATTCAGGAATGGCGGGGGTAAGATTAGAGGGAGTCTGGTCTGAGATCTGTATGACGCATCATTTTGTCTGGAGTCAGCATTTATATGGGAGGCTTGTATATAGGTTTTCTATATTTCAGGGTCTTCATACTAATGACCTACCCTCAGTATAGTTCGTGGCATGTGATCTGTGACAAGGTCATCGGTATGAAAACTGAATTTGACCCTGGACAATCCCTTTAAGGTTATTTGCAAAAATTGGCAAGCATGAGGGGATTACTAAACGCCATTTGCTCTGGTGGGCCGAAGGATCTCCAGTCTGTCAGTGACTAACCTTGTCGCCCATAGCAAGCAATCATAGGTCGGCTTATGTTTTATATACTGCTGTGGAAAAATGAAGGGTCCCTGCAATGGTTGCAATGGGTAACAAGGGAAGTTTAATAGATGAGGCCTACCAAAATCTTCTAGGCCTTCTGTAGAGTACATAACAAGTCTGTAGAGCTGTTTATAATACAATTTTGAATAACTTTATGTACAAAATGACAGGACAACCCCTTTAAGTCTCTGGAAAAGCTCCGAATTCAGAGCCCATAAACTAATAGAAGGCAATGTGGACGCGTCCGTCCGAAACGTACAGTACATTGTGCGGGAAGTTCTTGGGTTATAATATCGCAAGCTCAGGCCCCGGAGACAAAAGTAGTATTTTATGAGAAGTGGTGCGGCGGATTACAGACCGCTGATAGCATTCCTCCAAGATTTATCAAACAGCCAAAAACATTATCTTAAAGGTGACAACTACAGTGTAATGAAAAAAGGCAAAATCGGAGATTTATGATGGTATAACGGCGCGGCGCGGCGCAGGATGAAACGCAACAAACTGGGAGCCGCTTACTGAAATACATTAATAACAGCCCAAGACAAAGTGGCCGTCGTACGGGAAATGAGGACATTAGTGAGATAAGCCATTATAAATCACCGCTATCCTAATAACCTAGAATGCCGCGCTCCAGCCTGCAGACATGGCAACGCCGATAAGGATTTCAAGATGAAGCAGGTTATAAACACCGCCGGTAGGTAACGTATATAACCTGCAATCCTATCAGCATATACCGCTATACTGTCCGGCTACCTGCATCGTTATTGTGTCATTGTGTTATCGTTATTACCGATTTTACACTTGATGCTGCCCCGGCCCATTGACTAGGACACCCGAAATTAGTAATGGAGACCCCCAGACATAGAAGGGCATTACTAGGATGAGAGTATAGCGAGGGTATATAGGACATTACCATGGACGCCATAGTATAGCGAGGGAATAGAGGACATTACCATAAACGCCATAGTATAGCGAGGGCATATAGGACATTACCATAGACGCCAGCCATATAACATTGCTTAAGTGTAGCTTCAAACCTAAATCCCCTACCCTAGACTCTAGTACCCAGAACACACAGTATAGCAGTATATACGTATCATCAATAAACAAAAGTACTATATAGACAAAGCAATAAACCTGCTATAAAGAGAATATACAATAAATATGGACGTCAGATACCAATATATATTACAGGTAGATATAAAGATATATAGAATACTATTATAGTAGTTATATTCTTGTACATAGGAGGTAGTATTATAGTAGTTATATTCTTGTACATAGGAGTAGTATTATAGTAGTTATATTCTTGTACATAGGAGTAGTATTATAGTAGTTATATTCTTGTACATAGGAGGTAGTATTATAGTAGTTATATTCTTGTACATAGGAGGTAGTATTATAGTAGTTATATTCTTGTACATAGGAGCAGTATTATAGTAGTTATATTCTTGTACATCGGAGGTAGTATTATAGTAGTTATATTCTTGTACATAGGAGCAGTATTATAGTAGTTATATTCTTGTACATAGGAGGTAGTATTATAGTAGTTATATTCTTGTACATAGGAGGTAGTATTATAGTAGTTATATTCTTGTACATAGGAGGTAGTATTATAGTAGTTATATTCTTGTACATAGGAGTAGTATTATAGTAGTTATATTCTTGTACATAGGAGCAGTATTATAGTAGTTATATTCTTGTACATAGGAGTAGTATTATAGTAGTTATATTCTTGTATATAGGAGGTAGTATTATAGTAGTTATATTCTTGTACATAGGAGGTAGTATTATAGTAGTTATATTCTTATACATAGGAGGTAGTATTATATTAGTTATATTCTTGTACATAGGAGCAGTATTATAGTAGTTATATTTTTGTACATAGGATCAGTATTATAGTAGTTATATTCTTGTACATAGGATCAGTATTATAGTAGTTATATTCTTGTACATAGGAGTAGTATTATAGTAGTTATATTCTTGTACATAGGGGCAGTATTATAGTAGTTATATTCTTGTACATAGGAGTAGTATTATAGTAGTTATATTCTTGTACATAGGATCAGTATTATAGTAGTTATATTCTTGTACATAGGAGGTAGTATTATAGTAGTTATATTCTTGTACATAGGAGGTAGTATTATAGTAGTTATATTCTTGTACATAGGAGTAGTATTATAGTAGTTATATTCTTGTACATAGGATCAGTATTATAGTAGTTATATTCTTGTACATAGGAACAGTATTATAGTAGTTATATTCTTGTACATAGGAGCAGTATTATAGTAGTTATATTCTTGTACATAGGAGTAGTATTATAGTAGTTATATTCTTGTACATAGGAGGTAGTATTAGGGTGCATGCACACTACGTAACGCCGGGCGTGTATGAGAGCCGTACACGCCGGCGTTACAGCAGGGCTGCCGAACACTTCCCATTCACTTCAATGGGAGCGCTCGTAACAGCGGCGTTTACGAGCGCTCCCATTGAAGTGAATGGGAAGTGTTCGGCAGCCCTGCTGTAACGCCGGCGTGTACGGCTCTCATACACGCCCGGCGTTACGTAGTGTGCATGTACCCTTATAGTAGTTATATTCTTGTACAAAGGAGTAGTATTATAGTAGTTATTTTCTTGTACATAGGAGTAGTATTATAGTAGTTATATTCTTGTACATAGGAGGTAGTATTATAGTAGTTATATTCTTGTACATAGGAGCAGTATTATAGTAGTTATATTCTTGTACATAGGAGTAGTATTATAGTAGTTATATTCTTGTACATAGGAGTAGTATTATAGTAGTTATATTCTTGTACATAGGAGCAGTATTATAGTAGTAATATTCTTGTACATAGGAGCAGTATTATAGTAGTTATATTCTTGTATATAGGAGGTAGTATTATAGTAGTTATAGTCTTGTACATAGGAGTAGTATTATAGTAGTTATATTCTTGTACATAGGATGTAGTATTATAGTAGTTATATTCTTGTACATATTAGGTAGTATTATAGTAGTTATATTCTTGTACATAGGAGGTAGTATTATAGTAGTTATATTCTTGTACATAGGAGTAGTATTATAGTAGTTATATTCTCGTACATGGGGGGCAGTATTATAGTAATTATACTTTCATACATAGGGGGGAAGTATTTATCTCTATATTGTAAAATTCATTTTTATGTGCATGGGGCAGAATGTTATTGCTTCCATGCTGGTAATGAAATTATATTAAGCTTTGGTTCTCAGAGATACGGCCACATTTTGAGAAATGTGCTCGCAGATACAATTCCCTTCCTCCACTCCACTGGCATCTCATACAAATTTCATAGCTCTGCAGGGGGCGCCACTGAGCATGAAAGCTGTTTTCCCCTGTGCTATACAGAATACTAAATCTCTGTTACATCCTGAGATACGATGGGGCAACATTTAGAAAAATAAATAACTAAACGAGTGATGTTTGCGGCATCTTCAAGGGGTTAATATCACTCAGAATCGGAGCTGCACTTTAATTAAGACTTAAAGGGGCCGACCCTCCTTGTATAACAATTAGGACGCTGATGATCAGTAATTGGTTTTTCTGGGTTTTTCCCACTGTGCCAAAATCTATCAATTGTAAAGATTGTGGCAGATGCCGCAGCACAAAAGGATTCAATAGAAACCAACAGCTCAGCAACTGTTTCATAGATGGGTAATAATAGCCCAGGAACCTAGCGCAGCCCCCCCGAAACCCTCCGAGGTGGAGGCAGAAGATCGTTACTGCTGCTGAATGTATCACGAGAGGAATGGAAGAAATTGGACGGAGATAAGAGAAGATGGAGAGACACCAGGCCCTCGAATGTACAGTATGACCAGAGGGGACAGACACGAGATCAGATGATGCCA
Source organism: Leptodactylus fuscus (assembly GCF_031893055.1). Classification (NCBI taxonomy): domain Eukaryota; kingdom Metazoa; phylum Chordata; class Amphibia; order Anura; family Leptodactylidae; genus Leptodactylus; species Leptodactylus fuscus. The sequence goes on from NC_134275.1 coordinate 76,239,350, forward strand.
GTGTACCAGACACCGTGTGCCGCAACCAGCTGTTATTTGTCAAACTCCATCTCGGAGAATTGTTCTTCTATATTAAGTCTGATCACCGTCATTTCCTCCGCAATCCATCCTCATGATGAGGTGCGATGTTAATGATTCTCAATCTATATACCCCCGACGTGTGATCATGAGGAGCAGAGGAGGGGGCCGGGGGAAGGAGGGGGATGCAGATGCACGTGTGAAGCTCCTGCATTGCGTTGCTGTCTGTTACCATCGAAACACGATGCAAAAGGAAAATATAGCTCGCTGCCAACCCCCCACCCCTCTCAATTTGCCTCAGTAGTCTGATTCCTCCTGTCATCCTCATCTCGCCATGCCTGTCAGTACCACCGAGATCCAAGACGCGAGATACCGCCATCCCTAACACTTAGGGGAAAAGAGAATGGGCTTTAACCCTTGAAGGAGCCTTTTATTCTGACAACATAAGCTGACGGCGGGCTCTGTTTTAGCGGGATGAGTTGTAGTTTTCAGTAACAGCACAAATAACTTACTGATTCACCTTCATTAAAGGGGTTTTTCAGGATTTTGAAGATCCTTGGAGGTCTCATGTCAACATGACATACATGGAGGTGGCTTTGCATTAAGGGGTGAAAGGGCGACTTTGATATCTCTATTCCAATTATCTACAAGAAAATAATGGCTCGCTTGTTAGCTCTGGAGATGGATGTTACGGGGGGGGGAAGGGGATCTTTAGAAATTCCTTGGACGCATTTTCCTCTTTCTTAAAGGAAAACCATTACCATCCCTTTCGATATCGAGCCCCCGAAGTGCCAATTAGGGGACTAAAAATAGTCTCGGAGCTGGGTCACATGACATATTCCTCACAGCTTGACTCCTTAGGAAGATAAGAAGCTCAATTTCTTAGAAGTTGGGGGTAAGGGTGTATAGACGTGCAGGTTATAACACTCCGGGGGCCTTTTATGAAGTGTAATTGCTTCTGTTACTTGTGCAGGACATTCTATGGTCTAATCTGAGACAAGAGTCTCCTTAAGACTGGCTCCTTTAAGGTTTTCATGCACGCAGTCATACCACCTATGTTGTACATCCCTAGAAATCTTTGGGCTCATACTCTGGCTCCATTTACCCCCAATATCATGCAGCAGGTTTTCTGTTCTCTTGGATTCTAATGCAGTCCACCAACTGCGACGATCTGACACCCGGCACCCCCACCGATTAGCTGTTGAGAATGTAGCAGGAAGTAGTCAGCTACATTCTCTATGTAGTGGTCAGACCTGGTACTGCTGATCAATAACCACTTACTGCATAAAGAGTTAAACTGCCGTGACTCAGTTCAACCACTACACAGAGAACGGCGCTGTCTGCTTCCTGCTCCATTCGCTTTTCATCTCCTGCTGAAAACTGCTGATCAATTGGGTGACCCAAAGATCTGATATTCATGACCTCTACTTAGGATAGGCCATTCATATTTTTAGCTTGGGATACCCTTTTAAATTAGTGCTCTCTCTTTTATCCCAGGGTGCATGGTGTGGATGTCCCGACATCGGAGCAGAAGTGCCTTCACCGTGTGCACTAATCCAAGCAAAAACGGAATAAAGTGGCCATAGATATCTGATTACCGTCAGCCGAATGTGCCGATGAGGACCGTCAGCCATGTCTATGGGGGTATCCTGACTACCCCAATGGCAAATATCAAGGTAAAAAAAAGGATCAAGCTGCTGGATCTCCACATGGTTAAGGGAGATAAACCATCAGTAGAGGTGTCTGGCTTGACCAAGCTAAATGTCCATGTGTATATCTGTCAGCTGAGGGATCGGTCTCATGTGGATAACCAGCCTGATACACACAAGATGGAAGATGGTAGAAGTGGAAATCCTTCTATATTCTTGTAGGTTGGTTGGCCAAAAACTTCTCACCATAGGTTTGTAGTCCTATAACGGCTAACCATGCCTGCCGCTTATCTACATTGATACCTAGTTCCAGGTTCACTTTAAGGCCCCACGTTGCGGAAATGAAGCTTTTTTTTGTTTCAGATGTTGCTGCATTTTTTTGAGCCAAGGCCATGAGTGGATTGAGCAGGGGGTGAACTCTTAGGGTGAGTTCACACAATGTATTTTGGCTCGTAATCTGGCACGTCTACGCCGCAGGAGCTTTTGCGGGCCGTATACGCTCCCATTGATTTCAAAATCACGGCGGCAAAATAGCGCCGCGTATACGATCCTGGCTCCCATTGAACTCAATGGGAGCGTATATGGCCCGCAAAAGCTCCTGCAGCGTAGACGTGCCAGATTACGAGCCAAAATACATTGTGTGAACTCACCCTTACTGCTTCCCATTCCGTTTGAAGCCATTCTTGACTTGGGCTCAAAAAACCCCATGAAAATCTGCAATAAAACAAGCCATGTTTCCGCATCGTGGGGCCTCATCCCAAGTGTTTTATTTGTAGCCCAATTAGTATTGGTATAGTCGCTAGAGATGAGCGAGTACTGTTCGGATCAGCCGATCCGAACAGCACGCTCGCATAGAAATGAATGGACGTAGCCGGCACGCGGGGGGTTAAGCGGCCGGCCGCCATCAAAGCGGAAGTACCAGGTGCATCCATTCATTTCTATGGAGCGTGCTGTTCGGAACGGCTGATCCGAACAGTACTCGCTCATCTCTAATAGTCGACAGTCGACCTGTTTACCCTGACATCTAGTCACGACAGCCACAGACAGATAGGGTTGGGTCACCTGAATCAAACAGTGTTTGCCCCTTATGGGGGTACTGGCTCTTATCTCTTACAGAGATGCCCTCGTTGCTCTAAAGAGCTCATTTGCATATTCCCAAAAACGTCGATATCTCGGCTACAGAGCAACCAATTCTCAAGGGCAAAAATATCACCATTGTACAAAATCAGACTGGCCTGATACATAATGGGGGGGGGGGGTAGACAAATGGGGTACAAAGCAGAAGCAACTGGTTTATTATTCCTTGGGGGCACAAACTGCCACTCAAGAAGACCCCAGAATTATAGATGGGGTGTAATATTCTGGGGGCCACAAGATTCTGCCGATAAACCACCTAATGCAATATAAGGAGCCATCAGTCATGGTGGACCAACTCCAATATCCCTGATAGAAGGCCGATCTCTGTCACCTCCGTCTCCCACAATCTTAGTATAGCTATAATCTTATTTTTCCTCTTATTGCCCTTCTGACCAAAGGCGTTCATCTATAACCCTGCACCCCCCGCACCCCCCAGCACCATTTTCATTTCATCAGGATGTGCTGACATGGTCGCTCTACTGATTCTCGGCAGGAGATGCCTGGCCTCAGACACAAGAGCTCCCCCATGGCTGCTCTCCGCATGTAATGAGTGGGGGCGGCTGCTTCATCAACTAATATTATAATAATAATTGTTATTAAGTTCCTTCACTTCTATAGGGCCGGCAGTCCCGTGTCGAGGATTTATGGGCTCTGGCTCACTGGAGCTCACAATTGAATTCTCCCACAGCTCGCTCTGAAAAGACAATTTATAGGAAGCCGATTAAATTTCTAGTAATTTTTGGCATGTGGGAGGAAACCCACTTTGACGACCTAAGCCGACACAAGGAGAACCTACGATATATTATAAAAGGCAGACCTGGATCTGGTACTAGAGAAATCACATTGTAAGCCCTACACAATAACCGACAGCACAAATATATTTACAGCACAAGTCGCAACATTTTACTTTTTACTGTTTTTCGCACTGTTTTCCTGCTAATCACAAAGGCCGGCCATCTTTACCATGGATAGGAAAGAGTCTTATGGAGGCCGGAGGCCGGGGGAACAAGGAGACCAAAAAATGAGGTAACAAACAAGGAAACACCAGTGTAAGGCCTACTAAGTAACAGGACATCAGGAAATGGGCTACCAAACCAAGAAACACCAGTGTAAGGCCTACTAAGTCACCGGACATCAGGAAATGGGGTACAACACCAGAAAACACCAGTGTAAGGCCTACTAAGTCATCGGACATCAGGAAATGGGGTACAACTCCAGAAAACACCAGTGTAAGGCCTACTAAGTCACCGGACATCAGGAAATGGGCTACCAAACCAAGAAACACCAGTGTAAGGCTGACTAAGTCACCGGACATCAGGAAATGGGCTACCAAACCAAGAAACACTAGTGAAAGGCCTACTAAGTCACCGGGCATCAGGAAATGGGGTACAACACCAGAAAACACCAGTGTAAGGCCTACTAAGTCACCGGACATCAGGAAATGGGCTACCAAACCAAGAAACACCAGTGTAAGGCCTACTAAGTCACCGGACATCAGGAAATGGGCTACCAAACCAAGAAACACCAGTGTAAGGCCTACTAAGTCATCGGACATCAGGAAATGGGCTACCAAACCAAGAAACACCAGTGTAAGGCCTACTAAGTCATTGGACATCAGGAAATGGGCTACCAAACCAAGAAACACCAGTGTAAGGCCTACTAAGTCATCGGACATCAGGAAATGGGCTACTAACCCAAAAAACACCAGTGTAAGGCCTACTAAGTAACAGGACATCAGGAAATGGGGTATGAAACCAAAAAACACCAGTGTAAGGCCTACTATGTCACCGGACATCAGGAAATGGGTTACCAAACCAAGAAACACCAGTGTAAGTCCTACTAAGTAACAGGACATCAGGAAATGGGCTACCAAACCAAGAAACACCAGTGTAAGGCCTACTAAGTCATCGGACATCAGGAAATGGGCTACTAACCCAAAAAACACCAGTGTAAGGCCTACTAAGTAACAGGACATCAGGAAATGGGGTATGAAACCAAAAAACACCAGTGTAAGGCCTACTATGTCACCGGACATCAGGAAATGGGTTACCAAACCAAGAAACACCAGTGTAAGTCCTACTAAGTAACAGGACATCAGGAAATGGGCTACCAAACCAAGAAACACCAGTGTAAGGCCTACTAAGTCATCGGACATCAGGAAATGGGCTACTAACCCAAAAAACACCAGTGTAAGGCCTACTAAGTAACAGGACATCAGGAAATGGGCTACCAAACCAAGAAACACCAGTGCAAGGCCTACTAAGTAACAGGACATTGGGAAATGGGGTACAACACCAAAAAACACCAGTGTAAGGCCTACTAAGTTACTGGACAATAGGAATTAGGCTACGAAACCAAAGAATTGTAAGCCCTCCCCATAAATTGTAAGCCCTCGCAGGCAGAGCCCTCTACCCCACCGTGCCAGTTGGTCACTGTTAGTATTATACTGTATCTACCTGTATATTTTGTGTATTGTATGTAACCCCCAAATGTAAAGCACCAGGGAATTAATGGTGCTATATAAATAACCAATAATAAATAATAATAATAATAGTGTAAGGCCTAGTAAGTAACAGGACATCAAGAAATGGGCAACCAAACCAAGAAACACCAGTGTAAGGCCTACTAAGTAACAGGACATCAGGAAATGGGCTACCAAACCAAGAAACACCAGTGTAAGGCCTACTAAGTAACAGGACATCAGGAAATGGGCTACCAAACCAAGAAACACCAGTGTAAGGCCTACTAAGTAACAGGACATCAGGAAATGGGCTACCAAACCTAGAAACACCAGTGTAAGGCCTACTAAGTAACAGGACATCAGGAAATGGGCTACCAAACCAAGAAACACCAGTGTAAGGCCTACTAAGTAACAGGACATCAGGAAATGGGCTACAAAACCAAGAAACACCAGTGTAAGGCCTACTAAATCACCGGACATCAGGAAATGGGCTACCAAACCAATAAAACACCAGTGTAAGGCCTACTAAGTAACAGGACATCAGGAAATGGGCTACCAAACCAAGAAACACCAGTGTAAGGCCTACTAAGTAACAGGACATCAGGAAATGGGCTACCAAACCAAGAAACACCAGTGTAAGGCCTACTAAGTAACAGGACATCAGGAAATGGGCTACCAAACCAAGAAACACCAGTGTAAGGCCTAATAAGTAACTGGACACTAGGAAATGGGGTACAACACCAGAAAACACCAGTGTAAGGCCTACTAAGTCACCGGATATCAGAAAATAAGGTACCAAATCAGAAAACACCAGCGAAAGGTCTATTACGTCAGCGGACACCAGGACTTTGGGTATCAGACTAGTAAACCTCCTCTGTAAAAGCTACAGAGTTACTAGACACCAGGAAATGGGCATCGTGCTAGTGCCAAGACCTACCAAGACACTGGACACCAAGAAATGGGATACCAAACTGGTGAACACCAGGGTAAAACCTTCTGAGTCAATGGACACCAGAAAATGAGGTTGCAAACCAGAGAACAATAGGGAAAGGCCTACTGAATCAGTGGACAACAGGGAAGGGTTTACCAAACTAGTGAACACCAGAGTAAGGCCTACTGAGTCAGAGGACACCAAGAAATAGGTCCCCCAACTGAGGAACACCAGTAAAGTCTGTCAAGTCTCTGGACACCAGGAAATGAGGTACCAAGTGAACACACACCAGGGTAAGGGCTACAGAGTTACTGGACACCAGGAAATTGGAGGCTGAGCAGCTGGACAACACTGAACACCAGGGAATGGGACAACAAAACACTATCAGGGAACAGATTTCTAGGTTCTCAGTCCTGGATGTAAAACTGATTAGAGGTCCATTCATTGGTGGTCATAGGTCTGTGACACTGGGCATCTACTGAGCACCAAATATGAGGCACAAGAGACACAAACCAACGACAAAACCAATGGACAGCACGGATTGATAGGGATTTTACTGCATAGACTGGGGAGCCAATCCAGCCAACATAATATAGTAGTATGGAGGTCTACGGGGCGATAGAAACCACAGAACACCACCAATATATCCTATGGCAGGGGGCACATACATCTTCCTACTGCCACTACAATATCTTCTCCGAGCAGTCTCTGTAATTTACGTAAGCACGCTTATCCCCATCCTCTCCTCACTGATGGTCACGGCGCTCCCCACGGACCTCTAATAGTATTATAATATATTGTAAGCCATGCATTATCTCATTAATAAGTAAACATACTCCGCCGCTTTCATCACAACCAGATGAAACGTTGCCAAAAACAATATATATTTTTAAAGAAACACAAAGTTCTCCAGAGACGATTGAGATTCCTACAAGGCAATTGGATCAAGAATTGTCATCTTCACTCGTCTTCAACCGCAAACGGGCTATTAGCCTACAGTGACACACATGATGATGTCATCAGAGCGTGGTGGGAACCGTGAATTCTTATAAGACAGTCCCCTCTGTATGGGATCCCCCAAAGGATAAAACCCTGCTCCCATGTATTATCTATTCACGCAATGGTTCCTCGTTGTGTCCCATCCTACTCAGAAGACCTTTTGCCACTTCCACCAACTCCAACTTTTTGCTTTATTTGATAAGTGCGACTCCACTCATTTTGGCACAGTTGGAATTTTTCCTTAGCCCCCTCCATTCCTGAAGAAACGGGGTTCTTAGTCTCACCACCCAATATGTCACATTGTGATGTGGACAGTCCTTTACTGGAACAGACAGATGGTCTAGGACCCCCCACCTGACAGTGAAGAGCCTTATTAAAGGGATCCTATCATTTAAACTGAATTTTTTCTGCTTATCACGTAGGAATAGCCTTGTATTGTAAGCGGCCATTTTCTTGTGGCTTGTGGTTTGCCCTAGGTCAAAGGCCTAGACGTTTGAAGCCAACCCCCAGAAGAAGATGCGTCTAGACCCCGTTCCTGCAGAAGATGGAGGCGGCGCTGGAGTGTTCTCTCGCAGCATTGGGAACGCCCCCAGTGCTGTGAGAGAACTCATTTGCATACCGTCGAAAAACAGGATTTTAACCGAACCGCGGCGCGGAGAAGACATCTAAAGGTAGGATAAGAAGAGGCTTTCTTAGGGCTATTCCTATGTGGCAGGCAGAAAAATTCAGTTTAAATGATAGGATCCCTTTAACATATTGAATGCTGAAATAGCAGCACTGATTGCTCGGGAATGGTGGGGGCTAGAGAGAAAATTCCAACTGTACCAGAATCGGTGGAGCAGCACTTATTGTAGGATGCAGAGCTGGAGGAGGCGGCAAATGGTCCTCTTATGATGGACCTCTCCAGGAGCCAATCCCCATACTGACATGGACACGACTATTATAGGCCAAAGGGTTCGTTTTTTAAAGGTGCGATCATTTTGCCTAAGCAGGAGGCGTAAATGTTTCCACACCAGGTCTGATGGAAAGAGCCACATCCACTAAATCAGGACATCCGCAAACCAACGCCAATATAACGCCAGGTTAATTCTCCACACAGGCGGTACATAATAAAATAATAACATCCCCGCAGTCACACGTCTTTCTGCCAGACGACAAATTACATCAATTTTCCATGTATTTAGCATAATTACCAGCAAGCCCATCATTAAGAACCTTCATGCAATTAAAATGAGCCAAGGTGTCAACCTTCACATGTATTGTTAGTTATTAGCGCTATCAGACTGCGCTCGTACACATCCAGGTAGTGGGAGTCTATATAAAAAAAACATGAAAAACTACACGCTAATACATCAAGTTATCAAAAACATTTAGATCCCCGACCCCACCAGAGAAGATGGAAGACATGAATGTCATTTCAGAAAGTTATACTCAAACATAAGAAACATAATCTAGCAATGTTATGCAACAGCGCCACCTACAGTCCAAATTACTATGAAATTTTACACATTTGTATATTTGAATTTTTGCATATATATCGACCTTTGCAATCTGAGAAGCTTGTAGAGCCCCCGAGCAGTCCACCCCAGTTATTGGATCGTTTCCTTACCTTCCTCCTCTCCTTTTTGTCGTCTTTCTTAGTGAATGCTGTATGGATCCACCAGATCTTGGTGAACATGCTGCCATAGGCCAGGCTGAATCCAAGACCCAAGAGCCAGAGACGGGCCTGTGTGGCACAGAGAATGGCAAAGGTCAAGGTGAGACTACGTCTATATGAGGGGTCTGCTTATTTGTGATGCCACAGCTTTTCTGTAACTACAATTCCCAGCATGCCTTGATGTTGACTCAAGGAGTTCAAAAGGACTAAAAAAAAATGGCTGCTTTTTACATCCAGAAACAGCGCCACACTTGTCAGCAGGTCGTGTTTGGGATTGTAGTTGAGAAGTAAATAGGAATGAGCTGTAATACTACGCACAACCTGTGGATGGGTGTGGCGCTGTTTGTGAAAGGAGAAGGAAATTCAATCACCTTTAAAAAAAAATTTCTTGCGTCATCCTACCGTTATAGTTCCTTCTTGTATCAATGCCATTCTAACAACTGTTAACTACTTAGACTTGCTATTAGGTGCCATTCTGCTTTTGGGAAAGCTGAGTGACAGCCAACAGGGGTTGACGTCTAACTTTTTGAGTTTCCTGCTTAGTTAAAGACCTACAACAGACAATAGGCAAAGTTGGAGGTTTTTTTCCTAGCCCTCACCATTCCTGAGCAATAAGTGCTGTTAGTGTCAGTACTCAATATGCTAATTAGGTTCTTGACTGTCAGATGGGCAGTCCTAGAGTGGAGCAGATAGTTTGGGAACACCCACCTGACAATAGAGAGCCTAAGTAGTATATTGGAGGATGAGACTAACTGTGCTGATTGCTCAGGAATGGTGGGGGCTACAGAGAATCAGTGGAGCGCTGACTATTTAGCAATGCATAGGAGCTTGAGTTGGTTTAAGGTCTGCCTTAACCTGCATTATAGCCCACAATCTGCTATAATCGACTTTACATTGCTTCCCCTGCTGGAGCTTGTCATCATAGCCCTCCATCCTAGGACCGAAGGGCTCACCACTTATTAGGCCCTCCATCCTATACTTTGTAGGAGATAAGGGCGGCCTGACCCTCCGCTTGTTTCCCCCTGGTTGCTATTGTTGCTGTGACTATACAGATGGGGGCCCTGGGTAATTTTACATAGCTGATAGCAAACGGAGATGAGCAGGCCGGGCCCCCCTCCCCACATGGGCCCCAGAGCATTAGCATGAGCCGGCTCTGCACCACATGTGCTCTGATCTATCTGCATTCATAACATTCATTGTCTCCTCTTACCTGGCACACCAGAGGGAAGTGCCACGTCTCAATGTGATGTCCATCAAGACCGAGGGGGAAGACAGCAGCGAGAGCCAGAATGCACCCTGCGGCCGTCACGTCATTCAGATGGGGCTGGGAGTTCTGGATGTACCTGCAGGGAAGAGACAGACGCCACATGAGATTCCGCAGACCTGTCAATCAAACGCTCAAGAGCAATTTCCCTAGGAAGTAAAAGACATATATAGATAGATAGATAGATAGATAGATAGACTGTATATGTATATACATATATACCATCAGCAGCGACATATACAAGTGCAGCAGAACTGAAGCTCATCTCACTCTTTATCCATAACAATGATTTTAGAATTTTAGCTGCAGTCCTATGTACACAGCTCCGCTCCAATGACAATGTCACCCAGCTTTCCTAGAGTGCTGCACAACAAAGCAGATTTGTCATTTAGGAGCCTGGAAAACCTCTACATGCCTGCAAGGACAGCTGGAGAGTCTGTCACTCAAATATCCCAGAGACAGACAATGGGTTAAAATCTACAGAATAGAAATGTTTAGCCATTTTTTATTAGTTTTTAATTCAGTAATTTTATATTCATTTTATATCAGTTTAGACTGAATCCAACTGTGACGATCCTTCAGCTGTGGGACGAATTAGGAAGAAGTGGTTTTCGGCCACCAGCTGTATATAAGAACATTTCCGTTTACTGACAGCAACAGTCAGTAGATGTTACCAAGGAAGTCTGTCCATAGATACAGATTCCACTCTGTCTTGCTTATCTAGATGAGTGTAGGTGGCCGTCCTATTCCCTCTTCACACAGTGAATGTAGAGGGGAGGGGTTGATTCTCCTCACAGCCTGAACACATATGGCTGCAAGTTGTTGCTGACTGCAAAAGATTAAGGATCCTGAGACTCTCACAGCTTACAATATAAGAGAAGTTCAGTGTTCCTGGATGCCCTAGATTATGGTCATTTGGGGTTTTTTCAGGTATTTATTTGTAATTGTACATTTACTCCTGGAAGCCTGGTAAAATAGTATAGGTAATGGATGGGGGAGGGGCATACTGCGACTATTTCAGCCATAATGTGATTACTAAGAGTAGAAAGTGCGATAGGAAATCTTATATGAAGGCTTACACAGTCATAGGACAGACGGCCCAGCAAGACTCTGCAGAGATGTCAACATTTCGTGAAAACTCAGGCACCCTTTAAGTTAAAACCCTTCTGAGGAACCAGTTTGGAGGAGCTAGAGGATTATGGGTAGGCCTGACTCACCTCACGTGACTATTGTAGATGTTGAAGGACAGACAGACAAATCCCAAAAGTATCCCAAGCCCGGCAAGAACGGAGACAGAAATGAAGAGTTTCTGAGAGACATATCGGAAAGTGATGATCACCTTGGTGTGATCGGCAGGAGGAGAACCACCTAGAGAGGTAGGAGAGAGACAGTGAGAGAAAAACGAGGTGGAGGGAAAGGGTGAGAACGCGAGAAGTTATATATAGAGAGAGGGACCAAAATAATCCCAGGTGATAACAGACCGTACATGTGAGAAACGAGAAGAGAGAAGAGCAGATGGTAGGAAGGAGATCATGGATGGAGGAGGTAAGATGGCTACAAGAGCAGGACCAGGCCTGACCACACTCACCTATCCATTTATCGTTGTTGTACCAGGAGAGGTTGTCCTTGGTGCTGTCATAATAACCGATCTTCTTGTACAAACCACCTGTGGAACACAAAGGACATATTTGGGATTTCTCCTCTGAGCCGTCCTATCCTTACTAATGATGGTGACATCTATGGTCGTCTTCACATACCTTGCAGCTGTTCTATAAGCGTCCAGGCCATACGAGAACCACTGGCATCAAAGACCACGTGACCCTGTAGAGAGAATGATGTAATAATGAAGTGGATGAAGCCAATATGATGAGTGTCTGGATTACATGATCAGCAATACAATCACCGGTGTGTACAGAGATCAGCAGCTCCACACGGCACAGGAATGATTTATGCCCCGGCACCACCAGACCGTCGGCAAATACATGTTGTAAAAAACAGATCAATAACACAGAACATGCAGTCCTTCTGACTTATTGATCCATCCGTCATGAAATTTGTGTGAAAGAAAAAAAATTGTGCGCGCTGGCCAGGTTTCTCTACCATAATCTATCACTTTGGTGTGGGTTTACATAAGAGAACGTGATGAGATGGCCAAGGGTGCTGTTTTTCCTAGGTCTACACTCAAGTGAAGGTAATGGAGAGGAAAACCGAGTAGTGTCCAGGGGCCTAGAGCCATTGGGTCTACCCTCAGCCTAGCAGATTGGACCACCACTCACATAGCAGATACTGACCAGTGGTCTTGAGGTGCCATTGAGAGGGTACCAATGTTTGTTAGGATGCCTTTATAGATGAGGGATAACGTCTCCATAGATGACTATCTATACATCCCACCAACTAATACTTGAGGATGCCAGCATATAAAGTACGTAGAGCATGTCTATGGTTTCCTATCCTATCACTTATATATCTAAGGGTACAGCCAACAAAAACAAATCCAAAAATTTTTGGTAGAGAAATCAGAATGGCTTCAAAGAAGTCACTGGAGCCATGGATTCCCACGAAGAGTATGGCCATAATAACTTCTCCATAGGAACCTGAATATCTTTATTCATTAGCTCCATTTAGGAATATAAACCTAATACGGGCACCATGTAAGCCATGAAATGACAGATTTCAATCAAAGTTTTTTCTATTCAGATCGCATCGAATGATTTGGCAGATCAACCGCGAAGAAAATCTTCAGTTCCAAAGAAGGAGACATTATTCTTATGGCTAGAAGCCAGCAGTCAAAAAACACGATAGAACCAAAGCGATAAGTGAGGAGGATGAACGGCGACACCTCAAAATAAATCAAAAACTCAGTGATGAATGGAGAAGACTCACTGAAACGCCATCGAAGGAGGAAGAATTCATGGCCTTATAGATCTCCCGGCTAATGTTATCATTGTTATAGTTGAAGTCTTCCAGACGTAGTCCTTTCTTTGATAACTCATAAGCCGTCTTGTTGAGGGCAAGTGCAAGGGCCCAGATAGCATCATAGGCCAGAGGAGCCTCCTGTAGACCTCCAACCCCCTCTGGGTCCTTGCCAAGACGTTTTTGAAGCTTGTCCATAAACTCCTGGGATGTCTACCAGAAAGAGAAGAAAACAGGCGTGTAATATAGGACTGAGCATTGGTTAAGGGGTAACAGTATAAAAGTATACAAAGAGCACAGTTACCATATTGGAGATACCACGTGTGTTTTCTGGGTTCAACATGACTATCTCTGTGGTTACGTGGCCTTCTACGGCCCGGGTCATTTCTTCCACCGTGCAGTTTATAGCTGGGTCTGGAGTCTTGAACCAGTTATCGGCATACCAACCAATCAGGAACCAGACATACTTCTTACCGAAAAGACGCTCCTTGTAGACCTAATAAAAGGAGACATTCTTAGGATTTTAAGGGGCTTAGCCCATAAAAAAACATTTATCATCTATCAAAGGATAATCGCTGGGGGTCCTACTGCTGGAACCTCCAAAAGTCAAGGCAATGAGGCTCCTGTATGGCCTGTTTGATGGTGGCCACATGTTTCATGTAGAGTCTATGGGATTGATGGGATAGCTGAGCACTATATTTGGCTCTCATCTCATCAGTCGCACATAGATTGAATGATGTAGTGCACGTGTGACCACCATTTCATGCAGTCGGGGGTCATGGGACACCCATTCTTGTCATCAGTCGGATCCCAGCAGTTCAGACCCCTAGCAATGTTTTTCAGCTTTTTATCAAGATCTACAATAAAGATAAAGTTAAAAGCAATGGCGGGAGAGATAATGGGATTGATAGAACTCGGGAGCTAAAGTGAAGACTGGCACAAAGTCCAAGAGAGGGGGCGGGGGGCTCAAATGTAATGTCATTCTAATTTTAGGAGAAAATTCTATTAAACAATGAAGATAAGAGACAAGAAGGTGGCAACATGGAAACGTTTCAAGACGAAGAGAAAAAACAAGCAGTGCTAAGAATAACCAAGGCAAGGAAATAAGGGAAGTCTCATGTTACCTCACAAAAGACCTTCCGTGCCTCGGTTTCATAGAATAATCCAACAATTATTCGAGCATCTTGTCTCTGAAAAAAAAAGATAAGAACAATAAGAGAGAGGCAGAATATTGGAAAAAAATAAGAGCGAGGAGAACGACGAAGGAAAGTGAGAAGACGCGGTCACGGGGAATCGGGCTGAGAACAGTCATTTAATGATCTGTATTGACCATGTAAGGAGTCAATCACTGCGATGCAGTACAAAGGTGAGTCTCCCGGGAAGGACAAGACACTCAATCAATTCTAATTCCTACCAGCAGGAAGCTCCCAAGTGACATCCAAGACTACACCAGTCCATACCTTCAGATTTTTTACCGGAACGGTAGGGTCAGAGAAGAAGCTTTGCCGGAACGTGATTTCGATGCCAGCTTCCTTCACTCGTTCCTCCAGGTCATCCAGAGTCTAGAAGAATTAATCAGAGAGATCTAGTGAAAGGTGGAACACATCCTATAATTATAGAGACCTGGGGGACTGCTATACAGGATTATTAAGATGCTAATGAGATGGAGGACATTGTGGGACGGCCATGGTCTTATTGGCTCACCTAGTTTTTAAGCCTTGGAGATTTACCAATATATTGTTGAAGTCTCAAAACATTGAGGAACCTCAGGGGCCAAGTCATTCAGGATTAATTATTTTTTAATATTGTGTTCTTAAGCTATAGTCATCAAATAGATAATGATTTACAACTAACATCCTACATTTCCTCGTCAATCGCCTCAACGGGACTAGCTGACCGTCTAATGTGTACGGGGGCCTACTGGTTCTCCGGTCAGCTGGAGATCTTTGAAAGAAGAATTGGGCACGTTAAATATCGTAATGTCTGATCGTTTTACTCTCAGGGGAAATAAGCTGCTACCAAAGGTGTCTGAGAAGCCATCTTCTCATCTACTGAAACAAGCGTCCATGTGTATGGGATTGGTCAGAAGATACCAATTATCCAAACAGCTAATAAAGGTGATGGACAACTTATGGATCCATGAGTGAGTAGATGCCAGCCATGGTTGATGAAGCTAGCCAGAGCTGGGGTTATGGTGTATATGTCTAGGTCATTTCTGTATATGTATGTACAGTGGACATAAACGGTTCCCTACTAGTTGGTAAATATGACTTCTATCAATTTTCCAGAAACGAAGACATGATCAAATTTATAAAACATTTTGGACAGTTTTGTGCAATTCTAGGTTCCATCTTAATGAGGAGACATTTCCACTCACAGAAGTGAAGACCTCAGTGGTCTGCTGAATGGTGGCAATCTTAGTCCAGCCCCACTTTTTGAATAGTTGGACTCTGGTAGGATTGTGCAAGGTTGCTGATGGATGTGTACGGAAGAAGGTCGGGAATCTTTGACGGTTTGAGAGTGCCGGTGAACTGGAGCCGTAGGAAAGCTGGAGGGTGAGGAGATTATTTGTATGAGCTTTCACCAAAGGTCTTCAGTGAATTTACACAAATACAAAAACGTTGAATGAGACAGACGGGGTTTATGACGGAAGACGAAAATCATGCGAATGAGAGGGGAAGGAAAAGTGTGACAAAAAGATCAAACATTGATAAAGAAAGCAAGAAAGAACATTAAGATGCAGAAAAAGGTCACAGAGTTCTTGGAAAAGAGAAGTAATTTAGAGACAGGGTCAGAAGTAAGACCATCGAGGAAAGAGACAGTGACGAAGAAGAAAATAATGAGAGTAATAGAAAGTAAGAAACTGATAGGAAGGAGGTGCTGGAAGTAAGTAGAGAAGACGAGGGAGGTGTCACCAGCCAAGAATTGACAGAAGATGGGAAGGAAGGAGGAATAGAAGGAAGATCAAAGGAGTGGAAGGAAAAGAAAATAAGGTAAAAGAAACTAAGCAATAAGGAAAGGGAGGATAGGTGAGAGGAAGGAGGGAAGGAAGGAAGGAGGGAAGGAAGGAGGGAAGGACGGAGGGAAGGAAGGAAGGAGGGAGGGAAGGAGGAACAGAAGGAAGGAAAGAAGGAAGGAAGGAAGGAAGGAAGGAAGGAAGGAAAGGAAGGAGGGAAGGAAGGAAGGAAGGAAGGAAGGAGGGAAGGAAGGAGGGAAGGAAGGAGGAACAGAAGGAAGGAAAGAAGGAAGGAAGGAAGGAAGGAAGGAAGGAAAGGAAGGAAGGAGGGAAGGAAGGAAGGAAGGAAGGAAGGAAGGAAGGAAGGAAGGAGGGAAAGAAGAAAGGAGTGCAAGAAAAAGAAGGTAAAAGAAACTAAGCAATAAGGAAAGGGAGGACAGGTGAGAGGTAGAAAATGAGAGGGAGGAAGGAAGGAAGGAAGGAAAATCAAGTGAAAAACATACAAAGAACAACAATGTTGAAGGCAAAATGATCGGATGATTTATGTAAGAGGAATAGTAGGACGATGACAAGGGAGACATGAGGTGGACTAGAGAGCAGACGAAGATAATGTAAGAAGAGGAGCGGGCGACACGGGAGGATTAGGGGGCAGAAGAACAAGAATTAGCAGAAGAATTAACAATAAATGGGAATAGCAAACTTGGTAGAAGACAAAGAAGAAAGCAGATAAGAGGAAAACTGGAGCTGAAGGGAGAACAGAGGAACCAAAGTGATGGAAGAAGATCAGAGGAAGAAGTCAGAACACCATTAGTAGTAGGTGAGTGAAGAAGCAGAGGAGAGACTGACAAACAGAGGGATGGAGGAGATAATGAGGAACTTCATGGGTGGACGGTGAGGAAATGAGACTGACAAAAGAAGGGAGATGAGGAGAAAAACAAAGAGCAGTGGTCATAGACTTCTCCTCACCACAATGAGATGCCACATGCGGGCGGCCTCCGCCACCAGAGTGGAGACGCTGCTGCACCCGGGCATCAGCATAATCTTTATGGGGTCATTGTACAGCAACTCATACAGGTGGCGTGTCGCCTGGCCGGGGTCACACTAGAGAGGGCAGAAGAAGATGGCACAATAAGTCATGGCCAGCACTACTAGACTGTCTGATGAGAGTGTCCTCTCCCGCTGCCTTCCATCTCCTGTTTTTGTCTCTCTCCCCATCTGTCTCTTTCTCTCCCCCCTCTCTCTCGCCCATTCCTCTCTCTCACACTCTCTCTCAGTCTCTCTCTCTTCTCCGGAATATTTTACCCTTTCCTCCGTTGCCGTGGTAACAGTGAGAGAGCTGAGTGGAATAATGAGAGCGCAGGGGGTAATCCTGTGAGAGAGCCCGGCTGCACCCCCTGCGCTCTCGCTCCCCCCTCACAGATAGTCTTAGTAAAGGTCACACAGACTGTGCCCGAGCCCCCCGCGGTGGTCTCACTTTCCCTCTCCTATCATGGCCGTCTCTCACTTTCCCCCTGCTGTCCCTCTCGCTTCTGCACTTTTGTTCTTCGCCCCTCTCACTTTTATTTTTGCCTCTTTTCTTCCTTCTCTTCTACCTCCCCCCCCCCCTCCCGTCACTTGTTTGGGTTTTTTTGGCCTGTTTTCCTCTTTGCCATAGCCCATTGATAGCGTCTCATCCTATTAGTGTCACTTTCTCCTGTAATGTCTCTGTCTAGTACAGGTATATTCTAGCTGTGTCTTCCCCCACATCCCAATGCCACCACCACCGCTGCCACCACCACCGCCATCCCTGTACCCGCACTCACCTGGCTGTCATGGTGAATAAGTCTAAGTTCATATTCTGGCAGTATGTCCCTTCTGTTGTTGACGTCTTCCAGGGCCATCTGTGCGGCAGGGTGACAGGCCTGTCCCCCAGGCCATCCCCCACTCATGGGGAAGAGAGCGCCCACGTGCAAGGCTTTCTTACCTGAGACCGCATCACACAGCAAGAGAATCAGCACAAGCACACAGAGAGACAGAGACATGGCCAGTGGGGGAGACATCATCATTGGGGGAGTGGGGAGAGCTGGGGTAACAGGAGGCCTGAGAGACTGGCTATAGGGGGAGACATCGTACACGTAGGTAGATACAGGGGGAAAGAAGTGCGAGAGGGTTAAAAGGTGCGAGAGTGCAAGTGATGGGGGCAGGAGAGAGCAAGCAAAACACACCAAAAAATATTAAACAGATGGCAAAGACTGTAAAGCACAAAGATCAACAGGACGCAGAGAGAACAGGTGGAACGATGAGACTGACAGGCGCACGAGAGTGCAATTAGACTGTCAGGATGGAGTGATGAAGAGCGAGGAATGGCTGGGATCAGTGAATGGGAAAGAATGGCAAATTAGAAATCCAGAGAGACAGCCAGTGACTAAATTAGACAGGCAGAGTCAATGCAGCGAGACAGCCCACGGATGTGGCAGGAGAGCACCGCAGCATCTGCACGATTCCTGATTTAATTCTGCAGTCTAGAGAACGACAGAGAGATGGAGAGAGGGAGCAGGGGGAGGAGACACAATGATGTCACCCACGCCGAAGGGAGCGAGGGATTACAAAGAGAATGGGAAATGAGAGTGGGGGGGGGAGAGAGGAGGGGGCTATGACAGGGGCAGGGGGAGAGCAATGGATACAGGACAGAGGTGACGGCCACTTGACAGGTGATGAGGAGGAAGCAAGCATGATGCTATGCAAACACGGGTAGCCAAACATACACAGGACAGATGCAGCAGAGCTCAAACACGCAACAAACTCTTTGTGGCTACAACGTTCACTATGAAGAATCAAAAACAAGACATTGAGATTTCATGACGTGCGGTGCCAAATGTCAAACTCTCTTCTACCACATTTCTGTACAGTCACAGTTATATTTTTAGACAAAAGACGAAAGGAAACGAGGCCAAAAACAAAAGATATCTGAGATGTATGACAAAGTAAAGATTCAATCAATAATGGGGCCAAGACTGAACCCACCAGACACAGAGAAGAACCCAGAAAAGAGACCAGGAAAGCTCAAGATAAACCTACCAGAAGTCACTGGACAAAAGATATTCCTATAGAGACAACCCAAAAACAATATCACGGTAAAGAGACAGGCGGATCATTGTGAATATCCAGAAGAGCTTTTCTCTGGACTTAGACCAGTAACCAAAATGAAACTTCATCTTATTTTGACCACCAATGTTGGCCAAGTTTACTGATATAAAGTAAAGAGAAAATACGGAGACAACCAGAGACATCTCCACCATGTAGAACGGCACTACACCAGATCCACTGAAGAGAAGGAGAACGTTGTCATAGGGTTGTCCACTGATCTCCATGATCCAAGTTATCAAGAGTTAACCTCATGTTCATGACAACCCAGGACCTGAAACTATTCTGTTCGTTAGTCACATACACTATGTTATAAAAGACTCTTCTGCAGTCATCACATTGTAAACTGCAAACACTACTGCAAAAGGAGCCGGACACTCAACACCAGACAACTCCATATATGTCCATCATCAATGGACCACTGAGATTCCTAAAGACCCAGTAAATGGATGGATTCTCTGGAGAAACACAATTCATATGGTCAATAAGCATTGAAACCAACATGGCGGCAGGGAATAATAAGACAAAGCTGGAGGGAAGAAGAAAATGCAGAAGGAGAGAAATGGAAAAAGAAAAGGATGAGGAAGAATCAAAAGAGAAAAGAGAACAAGAGGAAGAGGTTGGTAAAGAAGAAAAGGAAGATGGAGGACAATGGGAGATTAAATAAAACAATGGATGGTGGAAAGAAGGAAGAAGAGCAAATACAAAACAAAGTGGAAGGAGAAGAGAAAGAAGGAACAAGGGATAAAGAAGAAGAAGAAACAGAAGAAAAGAAGAAAGGAGAAGAAAAGTTGGAAGAAAAAGAACAAGGTGATGATGAGGAAGGAGAACAAGATGGTGAAGGCATGGAAGGAAAAGAAGAGGAAGGTGAAGAAGAAGAAGGAAAAACAACTGATGATAAAGAAGAAGAGCAAGACCAAGAAGAAGATCAGTTGGAAGATGAAGAAGAGAAGGGAGAAGGATAAAAGGGAGGAGGATGAGGAAGGAGAAGAAGGTGAAAAAGTAGAAAGAGAAGAAGAAATGAAGAACAATAACTAAGGATAACGAAGAAGATGAAACAGAAGAACAGGCAGAAGGAGAGGAAAAGATGAGAGAAGGGATACATAGAAAATGTTGAGGAGATCAAGATTGTGAAATGTGGAAGGTGGAGAACAAAAGATGAAGAGGAAGGAGTATGGAGGATATGGAAAGTAAAAGTGATGATGAGGATGATGGAGAAGAGGAAGAAGAAGAAGAAGAAGAAGAAGAAGAAGAAGAAGAAGAAGAAGAAAAGACACAAGAAAGGTTCTAAAAGAGAAAAAGCAGGAGAAGAGCAAATAAAGGGGAAGAAGAGGAACATGGAGGTGATAAAAGGTGAAGAAGAGGATGAGTAAAGAAGATGTAGGTAAGAAGAAGACTGCAGGGAAAAGGAGAAAACAGGAGAGAGGATTGGATGATAAAGGGGAAGGGGAAGAAGATGTAGAAGAAATAAAAGGGGGAAAGACAATGGAGGGGCAAAAAGAGAAAAGGAAGAAGAACAAGGATATGAGGGAGAAAAGAAGAGGAAGACAGCTAGAAGAAATAATCACATATGTCTGCAAGGAGCTAAAGATCTCATCCTCCAGAAAGTTCAGAAGAGATTTTCTCCATAACATCCCACAAAGCTGATGTCAGATCCGTGTTTCATACCGGGAACAACATGTCAGGGAAACACGCCAGAGGTCAAGAAATAGTTTACATGGTTCTTAGTAATATATGGAAGAAAACTAAGAGAGAGGAGAACGGAGAGTAGAAGACGATGTGAAGGAAGGAGATCCTATGTGCGGGATGGGGAAGGGTCTGGGGTGGTGGGCAACGGCAAGAAGAGGCAAGTGAGACAGCATAAGACAAGACCAAGAACAGAAGATACAGCTGAGTACAGAAGCAACGGGGTCTGGAAGTATCTGCTCCCCATACACGTGGCCCCCTCCCAATCTTTCTCCTTCATTCAATTTGTATTTAGGTCAAAGGGATTTTTGCAGAATCTTCCACAATCTCTGTACACGGAGAGAAGGAAGAAGTGTCACTGAGACAAGGCGAGAAAGTGGGGAAGGAAGACCAGAGAGTGTCTCCAAGATGGGCAATACAAGGGCTAGAAATCCTGCTGGGACATGTAGTTACACTGAAGAAAGGAACCGAGTGTGTCCACGTCTGATATCCACAGGAGACGTCCACAAGAATCAACCAAAAGAGCTAATACTACTCCAACCCAGCGCCCACCCTGGAAGGAACCAAAGATTACTATCACAATACAAAAGTATAGATAATACTGCCACCTGATTTCTAGGAGACCTAAATACAATATCACCGCCATATATATATATAAATATCCTAATTATTAAAGCCAATATATCTGTTCAACAGTATTATAGTAGTTAAATTCTTGTACATAGGAGTAGTATTATAGTAGTTATATTCTTGTACATAGGAGGTAGTATTATAGTAGTTATATTCTTGTACATAGGTAGTATTATAGTAGTTATATTCTTGTACATAGGAGTAGTATTATAGTAGATATATTCTTGTACATAGGAGCAGTATTATAGTAGTTATATTCTTGTACATAGGTAGTATTATAGTAGTTATATTCTTGTACATAGGAAGTAGTATTATAGTAGTTATATTCGTGTACGTAGGAGTAGTATTATAGCAGTTATATTCTTGTACATAGGAGCAGTATTATGGTAGTTATATTCTTGTATATAGGAGCAGTATTATAGTAGTTATATTCTTGTACATAGGAGTAGTATTATAGTAGTTATATTCTTGTACATAGGAGCAGTATTATAGTAGTTATATTCTTGTACATAGGAGTAGTATTATAGTAGTTATATTCTTGTACATAGGAGTAGTATTATAGTAGTTATATTCTCGTACATAGGAGCAGTATTATAGTAGTTATATTCTTGTACATAGGAGGTAGTATTATAGTAGTTATATTCTTGTACATAGGAGCAGTATTATAGTAGTTATATTTTTGTACATAGTAGTATTATAGTAGTTATATTCTTGTACATAGGAGTAGTATTATAGTAGTTATATTCTTGTACATAGGAGTAGTATTATAGAAGTTATATACTTGTACATAGGAGGTAGTATTATAGTAGTTATATTCTTGTACATAGGAGGTAGTATTATAGTAGTTATATTCTTGTACATAGGGGCAGTATTATAGTAGTTATAGTCTTGTACATAGGAGCAGTATTATAGTAGTTATATTCTTGTACATAGTAGTATTATAGTAGTTATATACTTTTACATAGGAGGTAGTATTATAGTAGTTATATTCTTGTACATAGGAGGTAGTATTATAGTAGTTATATTCTTGTACATAGGGGCAGTATTATAGTAGTTATATTCTTGTATATAGGAGTAGTATTATAGTAGTTATAGTCTTGTACATAGGAGCAGTATTATAGTAGTTATATTGTTGTACATAGGAGGCAGTATTATAGTAGTTATATTCTTGTACATAGGAGGTAGTATTATAGTAGTTATATTCTTGTACATAGGAGCAGTATTATAGTAGTTATATTTTTGTACATAGTAGTATTATAGTAGTTATATTCTTGTACATAGGAGTAGTATTATAGTAGTTATATTCTTGTACATAGGAGGTAGTATTATAGTAGTTATATTCTTGTACATAGGTAGTATTATAGTAGTTATATTCTTGTACATAGGAGTAGTATTATAGTAGATATATTCTTGTACATAGGAGCAGTATTATAGTAGTTATATTCTTGTACATAGGTAGTATTATAGTAGTTATATTCTTGTACATAGGAAGTAGTATTATAGTAGTTATATTCGTGTACGTAGGAGTAGTATTATAGCAGTTATATTCTTGTACATAGGAGCAGTATTATGGTAGTTATATTCTTGTATATAGGAGCAGTATTATAGTAGTTATATTCTTGTACATAGGAGTAGTATTATAGTAGTTATATTCTTGTACATAGGAGCAGTATTATAGTAGTTATATTCTTGTACATAGGAGTAGTATTATAGTAGTTATATTCTTGTACATAGGAGTAGTATTATAGTAGTTATATTCTCGTACATAGGAGCAGTATTATAGTAGTTATATTCTTGTACATAGGAGGTAGTATTATAGTAGTTATATTCTTGTACATAGGAGCAGTATTATAGTAGTTATATTTTTGTACATAGTAGTATTATAGTAGTTATATTCTTGTACATAGGAGTAGTATTATAGTAGTTATATTCTTGTACATAGGAGTAGTATTATAGAAGTTATATACTTGTACATAGGAGGTAGTATTATAGTAGTTATATTCTTGTACATAGGAGGTAGTATTATAGTAGTTATATTCTTGTACATAGGGGCAGTATTATAGTAGTTATAGTCTTGTACATAGGAGCAGTATTATAGTAGTTATATTCTTGTACATAGTAGTATTATAGTAGTTATATACTTTTACATAGGAGGTAGTATTATAGTAGTTATATTCTTGTACATAGGAGGTAATTTTTATTAGTAAAAACAAAACAAAAATACATTACATTCCAGCAGAATTAATAACTAATAATAATAATAATAATAATAATAATAATAATATAACATAAATCAGACATGTCTGTCAGATAACAAAAATGAGAATCACTTTAACTTAAGAGTCCATTGCTGGCAGGATAAAGAGGGGGAAAAAAATAAATAAATCCATAAATAAATGAACAGACTTATTTGCAGTGTTATCAGAATATTCAGCAATCGATATATACATTTCTCCACAATTTTACATTATCAGACTTTTTTCTGACCTCCAGAGACTTTATCCACCTCAGTTCAGATATGATATATGTGACAGCGGTCATATGACGGAAGGGCTCTCTGTGTAGGGACTCCTGGGTCCTTGTATGCCAGTGATAATATTTGATGACAGTAATAATAATATACAGGGTCTCCCGGTTAATGTCACCTATATTAGTTGGGATGCCATATATGATTTCGGGGTATTTGAGTGATTGTAATCGGGGAATTTTCAGCCTCCGGGATATTTCCTGCCAGATCTTTCGCCCTCCCCCGCACTCTGATATAAAATGTGCCATGGTCTCCTCCTGCTGACAACCTAATGGACATGCCCGATCTGTCACACTGAGATGTTTTAGGTTGCCTCTTACAAAAAGTTTCCCATGCAGAGATAGCCAGGCAATGTCAAAGAACTTTGCAGGGAGCCTCCGACCAGTGAGGAGCCTCAGACTATCCTGCAGGGTTGTAGATGTGCAGTCCCTCAATGCTGGCTGGAGACAATAGAAGGTCTTACATACCCTGGTATACAGATCTCTCCTGGTCTTACTCACCAGATAGGTCTTTTCAATACCCCATTTTTTCAGGCACCTTATGCCATAGTCCAGATACTGGGGGAGGTAGTCACGAGTCGATCGACCCCTCTTAAGGCTGCCGCCTCGCACCCAGGATTCTGCAAAAGGCAATATCCAATTCCTGATACTATTTACCCACAGGGAGCTGTTATCTGAGTCCAGGCAACCAAAATTTACTTTTAGAAACATGGAGTCAAAAAACACCCTTGGATTTAACATATCCAGCCCACCCTCTCTCCTCTGTAGGTAGGTTATCCCTCTTTTTACTGGGTTCAACCTGTTCCCCCACAAAAGTTGGAAGAACAGGCTAAAGAGCCTAGCGGAGAAAGATTCTGGCAAAGGAAAGACAACAGAGACGTACAAGAAGACAGGGACCAGGTAAGTCTTCAACATTTTAACCCTTTCTCTATAGGTCAGCCTCCAGTTCTTCCATCGCTGAACCTTTGCATTTCCGGATTCCAACTTTTCTTCCCAATTTAGTCTGCAATTATCATCCCTCCCGAATTTCACCCCAAGGATCTTAATATAGGAGGAGGCCTGGGCAAACTGCGGCAGATCAAATGTAGGACCAGTATGACCCGTCCAGAGAGCTTGACTCTTCTCAAGGTTGACAAGAGACCCGGAGGCCTCTGAGTAACTTCTGATGGCCGCAGACAACATCTCCACCTCACGAGGCTCAGATATCACCACAGTCACATCATCCGCGTAGGCAACAACTCTCAGGGGCAAGCAGTGGGGGACCGGCGCCCCCTGAAAATCACACTCCTGCAGTGACCTAAGAAACGGGTCTATGGCAAACACATACAGTAATGGACTCAGTGGGCAACCTTGTCTCACCCCTGCCTCAACCCTGAAAGCATCACCCTGCCAACCATTAATCAGAGGAAAGCTCTCCGCCTCACGGTACAAAGTTCTCAGCCAATCCACAAATTGTCCTGGAATACCGTACTTTGTCAAAATCGCCCATAGATACTCATGGTCTACTCTGTCAAAGGCCTTAGCCTGGTCAAGACTCACAACATATCTCCCACACCTCAGAGCTTTACATCTCTCAAACATCTCCCTTATCGAGATAACTGCTCCAGAGATGTTCCGCCCTTTAACTGTGCCAAACTGTGAGCCTGCCAACAGTGCCGGGGACAAACAAACTAATCTAGAGAACAGAATTTTTGCAAGAATCTTCCTATCGACATTCAAGAGGGCAATCGGCCTCCAGTTCTTGATGTCACTAGGCTCTTTACCTTTAGACAGCAGGATCAGGGAGGACACTCTCATGGATGGAGGCATCAGGTGGTTTTCTAGACTAGTTTTGTATACATCCACGAGAATTGGTGCCAAGAGGTCTCGGAATTTCTTATAGAACTCAGCTGTAATCCCATCTGGACCTGGTGCCTTCTTCAGATGTAACTTATCTATGGCCTCTTTCACCTCCTCCACTGTTAACTCTGCTGTCAAAGGAGAAAAGTCCAAATCATTAGTATCAGGATCCGGAGTTGCCTCCAAGAATTGAGCCACCTTCTCTCTATCCAAAACCTTCTTCTGAAACAAGTCAGCATAGTAAGTTCTCACCACCCCCAGGATACCCTCCCGAGACTCCTGTAAAACACCCTGGGAGTCAGTGAAACCTGTGACCGATTTATTTGCCACCCGCTCCCTGCAATTCTCAAAAGGATCCGGAGCCCCTAAGGACCCATAATCCCGTTCAAGAACCAGGGATGTATACCTGCGGTACTGATACTGACTG
This sequence comes from Leptodactylus fuscus, assembly GCF_031893055.1. Lineage (NCBI taxonomy): Eukaryota > Metazoa > Chordata > Amphibia > Anura > Leptodactylidae > Leptodactylus > Leptodactylus fuscus. Next base: position 76,265,566 of record NC_134275.1, read on the forward strand.
ATCTCAGATTTCAGCCGGTCAATCTTCTGTTGGTTATCCCCGCCCGCCGAATAGAGTGACTCTAATTCTTTCCGCAGCCTGAGATACTGGCTATACTTACTCTTCCCCTTCTTAACTGACAGTCTCCTTAAGAGGGATCTGATCTCCTCCTTGACATCCTCCCACCAGTCTGCCATGTTGTCATAAAACACCACTCTCTCAAGCTGGTTCTGAAATAGAGAGTGGACACAACTCCGGACACAGTCATCGTCCAAGAGGCTGGAATTGAGCTTCCATAGGCCTCTCCCAATATCAGGGCGTTTTGTGGAGCCCAAGCAAAAATACAAAGCCAGATGGTCAGAATAAGGGACTGTCTTTTCACTTTTCTCACTAACATGCTCAGCGGGACTGACCAGAGCTAAGTCTATCCGACTGCATCTACCAGCGCAGGAGTAAGTGAATTTTGGTTTCCTACCACCCTCAGTAAACACATCAGACAGACCAGCCTGTGAAATAATTCTGCTTAAGACCTTGCAGTCCCTGGTGAGAGGCCTACCAGTAGGTCTGTCACTGGATGACATGGTGGCATTGAAGTCCCCTGCCATGACTACCGGAACAGATGTAAACAAGTACTGCTTGACTTCATCAAACAGACGTGCCCTTTCAATCACCGACTGCGGTGGACCATAGATATTAATGAGTCGGAGCCTTCTGCCTCGGATGGTAACTTCTAAAACCAGGCACCTCCCCATCAGAACCTCAGTGAATCTGTGTATGGTGACATCAGGGGTGTTAAACAGTATAGAAACCCCGGCATAAGGTTCCACAGCCAGAGACCAGAAGGACGGGCCAGATTTCCATTCTCTCTCTGCTTCTCGTATTAGTCCTAAAGTATTTAAACGGGTTTCTTGTAAGAAATAGACATCGGCATCAAGATATCTCAGATGTTCATACACTGCGTGTCTTGTCCTCCTTGCTCGGATGCTATTCACATTACTAGAGATAACTTTAAGATAGAAACCTGCCATCAGAACAACTAGGAATATGAGAAACAGAGAGATGGGCCCCATTGTCATAGATCAGAGTCAGAGGTGTCCTGGTGACCAGCTGTTTCCATGTCTGATTCGGACTGCCCCTCATCTCGGTGGGGTCTCCTCTTATTGGGAGGATCGCCCTCTGGTTCATCCTCATACTCCGCCATCATTCGTGAGAGTTCTCTGTCTAGTTCTGCTTCTCCGTCTGACTCTGATAGGACACTAAATCTATTCCCCGTTGCAGTGACCTCGCCTGCACTACTTACTCTCATCTTTGTGGGCTTTTCTACCGTGGTCCACTCACCCTCAGGCTTACGGCTGGCTTTATCCTTCTTCCTCCTTTTATTATTGTTGGATGATCGGGCAGGAGAAGAGACGACCACTGAGGGTTGTACAACCTGCTCGACAACCTCCATGGTCGTCTCAATGGGACCTGACTCGGCCTGGTCTTGGGTGGTATCACCTGTATGTGGTTGAGGCTCCGCCTCCGTGACTACTGACCCTGACAATAGCGCCTCCTCCTCCTCCTGTATGTCATCAGCCGCTGCCAGCAAGTCCTCATCAGGGCTATCCTTACAGATGTTATGCCAGGCATCAGGACAATCTCTGTGGGGGTGACCGATCCGACCGCACAGGTTACACCTAATGCTTTGGCATGTGGCACTCACGTGGCCCATTTCATTACATAGGCTACACTTTACCATGGAGCATACACTGGCCACATGGCCGGCCTTCCCACACTTGAAGCACCGGCGAGGCTGACCCGCATAGAAGCAGATCCCTTTTTCTCGGCCTATAAAGAACGAATTGGGCAGATGTTGGGTTATGTTGTTCTGCTGACGCAACTTCACCAGGACCCTCCACCCACCGGTCCAGACCCCGTCTTCATCCCTGTTCTTACTAAGATCGGACATGAGGTCACAATGCCTCCTGAGCCAGATGACAATATCCTGAGGGGGAACGGCTTCATTCCAAAATACAATTGTGACAGAGGCTGTATCTGGCCTAGAGATGGGGATGAAACTGAACTTATCCCAACCTTCCGTATCTCTCAACCTGGTGAGATTGGCCCAGAACCGGTCCAGATCAGACATCAGCTTAAAACTAACATCATACCCCTGGCGGTCAGGAAGGTTTATGACGGCCAGGATATCAGTCGGCACAAAGCCCATCTGGGTACATAGGAGCTCTCGGACCACAAACCTCCTATCCGGCAGATCCTCCTTGGCACCTCCGTGCCTAAACCTGACTACATTCCTCCTCCTGAAAGCCTGGCCTGTATAATTGGAGTTTGATGCAAAAGATGGAGCACCGCGGCTCCAGGCATTCCCTGAGGAGGTACGGCCGGATCCGCCATCTTGGCGTGTTTGTGGGCGCTGTGTGGGCTGCTGAGCACCTGTACCATGTGGTTCTGCTACTGTGCGAGTATCTAGAGGGGGAAAGTCCTGCACACTGGACTGTCCTGTGTCCGCCCCACCATCAACCTCTATGTCTGCAATATCACCAGACTCCAGAGACTGGACTGCAGAGGGGTCTGACGCCATAGATAGTGAAGGATCCCCCCCAGAAACACCTTCCCCTGCTGGGCCGTTATCACATACAGGAATATCCATAATATCAGGCACATTAGTCAGACAATCAGCGGCAGCAGAGTCCTGCACAGCAGAGTCCATATTAGTATTATAGTCAGCGGCAGCAGAGTCCTGCATAGCAGAGTCCATATTACCACTACAGTCAGCGGCAGCAGAGTCCTGCACAACAGAGTCCACAACCTGTAACCCCAAATATGTTACTCCCCCAGTACCTTCAGGTAAGAGTCCATAGTCCTGCTGCAATGACTTGTCTCCTGGGACTTGTGGTGTCTGCACAGCTGCTACTTCATTACCATTAGGCAGGGGTCCATGACCTGGTTGCAAAGTGCTGGTTGCTGGGACTTGTGGTGCCTTGCTGAGAACTGCTGCAGGTTTTTGCTGTTGCTGAACACTGGTCGCTTTCCCGTACAAATTCCCTTCCTTAAAAGGGAAACTTGCTGGCTGCAGAACTGGTTTTACATGGGACTGCTGGCTGCCACCTTGAGAGGGTTCAGACCCAGCTTTGGCACAAGGTGATGGTGACTTCTGGTATTCCTGGAACCGCTGCTGGTTTCTGTACGATTCTCCCACCGGTCCCATTTGCTCCAGTACAGTCTCGGTCTCCCGTACGTTCTCGGCGAGCTCTTTCGCCAGTGCGCTCAGCTTCCTGTCCAGTAACACCAGTTTCTCAGGGCATGCAGACTTTTTTAGATTATACGCACATTCAATCTGTCTCTGCAGATATATTTTACTGGCCTTCAATGTCTCCAGTCGCTTGACCAGTGCTGGTATCTCATCTGCCAGGCGCAGTTCTGGTGCTCGCTCAGTAGCTGTGACAGTCTGTGCATTGTTGGAAAGCTTTGCAGGTTGGTTACCCCCAGTATGGCTTCTGGTTGGTGTAGCCTGTGATTTCTGACATGCTACGGCTGTTGTCACTGCCATGGGCCCACAATGTCCAGACTGGGGACTATGTCCCAGTTTATTTCCAGTGACTGTACTGCTGGTACCTTGAAGCTTCCCCGCTGGTCTCCCTTTGATCTCCTCCACTGCCTTCACTACATTTTTGTAGTTACCGCTTCCAGATCTTGTCCGCTCAGACCGTACCAATACAGACTGCTGCATGTTCTCCTGCATGGTCTGCTTCTCCAGGGATGTTCTCCTCTGTCTGCAGGAGGGTGGGGTGGACTGGACACCTGCAACCTGCAATGGAGTCTGCACAGGCTGCAAAGTTTGCTCCTTACATTCAACCATTTTGCTTGGTTGTTGCACCGTACTACTGCTTGCTTCCGTTACTTCTTCCTTTACAACTTTCTTCCCATCTTGGCTTGCTGCACTAGGACTGCTGACACACTGGACACGGTTCCCATTACTGGGGACTTTAGGATTTCCATCCATTTTTTTAGTTGTCTGGGAATTGCTTCCCAGAGAAGGCCTTGGAGCCTGGGCCTTGGCAGGGGAACTTCCCCACCCAGGGTGGCCCCGCCCTGGGCTATCTCCAGACATCAGGAGCCTCAGGAGAGCTACAAAAACACGTCCTCACAGCTAGGAGGTAGTATTATAGTAGTTATATTCTTGTACATAGGAGGTAGTATTATAGTAGTTATATTCTTGTACATAGGAGGTAGTATTATAGTAGTTATATTCTTGTACATAGGGGCAGTATTATAGTAGTTATAGTCTTGTACATAGGAGCAGTATTATAGTAGTTATATTCTTGTACATAGTAGTATTATAGTAGTTATATACTTTTACATAGGAGGTAGTATTATAGTAGTTATATTCTTGTACATAGGAGGTAGTATTATAGTAGTTATATTCTTGTACATAGGGGCAGTATTATAGTAGTTATATTCTTGTATATAGGAGTAGTATTATAGTAGTTATAGTCTTGTACATAGGAGCAGTATTATAGTAGTTATATTGTTGTACATAGGAGGCAGTATTATAGTAGTTATATTCTTGTACATAGGAGGTAGTATTATAGTAGTTATATTCTTGTACATAGGAGCAGTATTATAGTAGTTATATTTTTGTACATAGTAGTATTATAGTAGTTATATTCTTGTACATAGGAGTAGTATTATAGTAGTTATATTCTTGTACATAGGAGGTAGTATTATAGTAGTTATATTCTTGTACATAGGTAGTATTATAGTAGTTATATTCTTGTACATAGGAGTAGTATTATAGTAGATATATTCTTGTACATAGGAGCAGTATTATAGTAGTTATATTCTTGTACATAGGTAGTATTATAGTAGTTATATTCTTGTACATAGGAAGTAGTATTATAGTAGTTATATTCGTGTACGTAGGAGTAGTATTATAGCAGTTATATTCTTGTACATAGGAGCAGTATTATGGTAGTTATATTCTTGTATATAGGAGCAGTATTATAGTAGTTATATTCTTGTACATAGGAGTAGTATTATAGTAGTTATATTCTTGTACATAGGAGCAGTATTATAGTAGTTATATTCTTGTACATAGGAGTAGTATTATAGTAGTTATATTCTTGTACATAGGAGTAGTATTATAGTAGTTATATTCTCGTACATAGGAGCAGTATTATAGTAGTTATATTCTTGTACATAGGAGGTAGTATTATAGTAGTTATATTCTTGTACATAGGAGCAGTATTATAGTAGTTATATTTTTGTACATAGTAGTATTATAGTAGTTATATTCTTGTACATAGGAGTAGTATTATAGTAGTTATATTCTTGTACATAGGAGTAGTATTATAGAAGTTATATACTTGTACATAGGAGGTAGTATTATAGTAGTTATATTCTTGTACATAGGAGGTAGTATTATAGTAGTTATATTCTTGTACATAGGGGCAGTATTATAGTAGTTATAGTCTTGTACATAGGAGCAGTATTATAGTAGTTATATTCTTGTACATAGTAGTATTATAGTAGTTATATACTTTTACATAGGAGGTAGTATTATAGTAGTTATATTCTTGTACATAGGAGGTAGTATTATAGTAGTTATATTCTTGTACATAGGGGCAGTATTATAGTAGTTATATTCTTGTATATAGGAGTAGTATTATAGTAGTTATAGTCTTGTACATAGGAGCAGTATTATAGTAGTTATATTGTTGTACATAGGAGGCAGTATTATAGTAGTTATATTCTTGTACATAGGAGTAGTATTATAGTAGTTATATTCTTGTACATAGGAGGTAGTATTATAGTAGTTATATTCTTGTACATAGGAGTAGTATTATAGTAGTTATATTCTTGTACATAGGAGCAGTATTATAGTAGTTATATTCTTGTACATAGGAGGTAGTATTATAGTAGTTATATTCTTGTACATAGGAGCAGTATTATAGTAGTTATATTTTTGTACATAGTAGTATTATAGTAGTTATATTCTTGTACATAGGAGTAGTATTATAGTAGTTATATTCTTGTACATAGGAGTAGTATTATAGAAGTTATATACTTGTACATAGGAGGTAGTATTATAGTAGTTATATACTTGTACATAGGAGGTAGTATTATAGTAGTTATATTCTTGTACATAGGAGGTAGTATTATAGTAGTTATATTCTTGTACATAGGGGCAGTATTATAGTAGTTATAGTCTTGTACATAGGAGCAGTATTATAGTAGTTATATTCTTGTACATAGTAGTATTATAGTAATTATATACTTTTACATAGGAGGTAGTATTATAGTAGTTATATTCTTGTACATAGGAGGTAGTATTATAGTAGTTATATTCTTGTACATAGGGGCAGTATTATAGTAGTTATATTCTTGTATATAGGAGTAGTATTATAGTAGTTATAGTCTTGTACATAGAAGCAGTATTATAGTAGTTATATTCTTGTACATAGGAGGCAGTATTATAGTAGTTATATTCTTGTACATAGGAGTAGTATTATAGTAGATATATTCTTGTACATATGAGCAGTATTATAGTAGTTATATTCTTGTACATAGGAGGTAGTATTATGGTAGTTATATTCTTGTCCATGGGGCGGTATTATACATCTTAAATTTATTTTTATACTTCTCTTCTCCCATACTTCTTTTATACCCAAGCAAAATGCATTACTCAGTTGGGCGTTTATGCAATCTGTGCTCCATCCTTAAGAAAACTAGTATGTGACAAAAACTCTGATTTTTAATATTAAATATTCCTGTATTCACCTTTATAATCTCTGCAGAGGACTTCCAGAAGTACCGTTATATACTCGAGTATAAGCCAAATTTTTAAGCACAGTTTTTGTGCTGAAAAAGCCCCCCTCGGCTTATACTCGAGTCAAGCAAAAAAAAATATATTTTTTTTTTTGGGGGGGAGGGGGGATGTCTATGACCAGCTGCAATAGTAATGTATAGAATCTCCCATAAAATAGTGAGAAAAAAAAAGAAGTTTTAAAAAATATAATAAAGAAATAAAGTAAATAAAAGTTCTAAATCGCTCCTTGCCCTAGAATACACATACACATTAGGTATACTGTGTCTACTGAATATAGGGGATCTGCAGTGCTCCTGTTCAGTCAGGAAGGGGTTAATAGGAGCACTGCAGCCACCCTATAGTCAGCCAGGCTGAATTCCAAGTGGGGGGAAAAAAAACAGTCCTCAATCTCAGGGAAGGGGCAGACAGACAATCAAACACCCCCTCCCCTTCCCAACAACTACTGCACCCAAAAACCATTTTAATTTTTGAAATTTACCAGTAGCTGCTGCATCTCCCCCCCCCCCCCCTCGGCTTATACTCGAGTCAATAAGTCTTCCCAGTTTTTATGGTAAAATTAGGGGCCCCGGCTTATACTCGGGTCGGCTTATACTCGGGTTGGCTTATACTCGGGTCGGCTTATATTCGGGTCGGCTTATACTCGGGTCGGCTTATACTCAGGTGGGCTCGAGTCAGGTTATATTCGGGTCGGCTTATACTCGAGTATATACGGTAAGTACATTTGCAGTTGCCTTGTGGATTCCTTGGTACTGAGCAGCTCGGCTGTACTTCTGCTATTTCCCAATGTGTTACACAGCATTAAGGGTTAATTACTAATTAATTACCACGACGTATTTGCTGCAGGTTGCTGAGTGCTGCGTTACAGCAGAAAGGTGCAAACCACAGGCGGCCATGTTTGCCATTAAGGAGATAATAACTGGGAGGAGAATTGGGCCTGTAAAATGGCTTCTAGTTCTGAACAACTGACAGCTTTTGTAATGTGTGTGAGTGACAGCGAGTGCGCCGCGCACTTTACACACACTTAACCTGCAGCCGATAAAACACTATCAAGAACTAAAAAGCACTTACTGACCTGAAAACGCACTGGCACATAAATGCCCCCATAGCAGCTCCTCCAGGGGCCACCTCCAGGATAAACCAAGTAGCCCCTGTATTGTAACTATGGAAAAGCAGTGACTGTATAGGAATAAGAACATTACTGACGCTGTCCGTGCCTGATACCCTGGGGCAGATCTACTAGGGTGGTGGCAACTTGGCCTATCAAATTTGAGATCAATTTTTTGGACTTGCTCAACTAGTGGGCCTAGCTTCATGGGAAAGAGACGTGGCTTAAATGTGACAAAACATGCAAAAATTCACCAAAATTTGGTGTAAAATTCTGGACCGAACAAATCCAAGTTAGGTTGGACAGTCAAAGTCACCGTCATGACACCAGATTTATGCACTGAGGTGGAAGGCACTGCCCGTGGGCCCGAGGGAGGCACAGACCAACAAAACTTAAGGCAACTCAGTCATACAGCCTAGTACAGGATCCGCCCACTTGTCCATCATGTGTAATAACTGGTGGGCCTGTGTCAGATTTTGCATTGGAGCCCAAAAACTTCATGCTTTGTTCTACTTTCCTCAGAATTGGTACAAATGGCAAAAAAATTCCTACTGAGGTTTTTGTCCCGCTCCCCACTTCTCAGATCCATTACTGAAACCAAAAAAAGAAACCAACACTGGATCATTTTACCAGCTCAGACAACTGGGGTAAACAGGGATGGGCTAATAATTTGGGCAGATTTGGTATTCCCAGGGGCCCAAACAAACTTATGTCTGTGGTTCCTACTAATACTGCCCCTATACAGTATAATGCCCCTTAGTGCCCCCATATACAGTATAATGCCCCCTTAGTGTCCTCATATACAGTATAATGCCACTTAGTGCCCCCATATACAGTATAATGCCCCTTAGTGCCCCCATATACAGTATAATGCCCCTTTAGTGCCCCATATACAGTATAATGCCCCCTTAATGCCCCCATATACAGTATAGTGCCCCCATATACAGTATAATGCCCCCTTAGTGCCCCCATATACAGTGTAATGCCCCCTTAGTGCCCCCATATACAGTATAATGCCCCCTTAGTGCCCCCATATGCAGTATAATGCCCCCTTAGTGCCCCCATATACAGTATAATGCCCCCTTAGTGCCCCCATATACAGTATAATGCCCCCTTAGTGCCCCCATATGCAGTATAATGCCCCCTTAGTGCCCCCATATACAGTATAATGCCCCCTTAGTGCCCCCATATACAGTATAATGCCCCCTTAGTGCCCCCATATGCAGTATAATGCCCCCTTAGTGCCCCCATATGCAGTATAATGCCCCCTTAGTGCCCCCATATGCAGTATAATGCCCCCTAAGTGCCCCCATATACAGTATAATGCCCCCTTAGTGCCCCCATATACAGTATAGTGCCCCCATATACAGTATAATGCCCCCTTTGTGCCCCCATATACAGTATAATACCCCAACAAATATTTTGCCCCCTTAGTGGTCTCCCCACTTGGCTGCCATATCAGGAGTGATTCTAGAGCTGCACATTACGTTCCAGGCCAGGATGTCATACGCAGGAGCCCATTCAACTGAAGAGGAACAGCATGGAGGGTAATGGGCAATTGGCTAATGGATGATTTAATAAACCTGCCAACTGGTCCCCAAAGGTTCCCTGATCTCCGGGACACCAGCAATGGCTTGAGTTGTAGCCCTGATAGTATGTTTGTGGTGAGAGGGAGTTATTTGGGGGTGTAGAGAGCTATAGAAGCGGGTATATAGAGTCAGGGGGGTGCAGTTTTGTTGAGGATTGGGCAGTGATGCTTTGTAATAGGACCCCATACAAGAGGTTTGCGCAGCTCTATGATTCAGAGCTGAAATGAATCTTATATGTGTGATCAGCAGCTCCATCTCATTGGTTCCCCAACGTGTCATCTGATACTGCAGCAAAAAGCTTTAAAGTCCTGGACTTACTGCATTCTATCTAAGTGTAAGAGCACATGTAATGACATTAAGGCAGAAGTTCTTAACCCCGTCCTCCAATTCCCGGACTGCAGGTAAAGTCAGACCAATGCATGGGAGTCATTAAAGGGCAAGTCCATGAAATCAAACACCATTCACACTGCGCAGATCGTACCAGACATTCCCTGCACTGCAGTTTTAGACTTAAAAATTAAAATTCCAAAATTATTTTTGCAGGTTTGTGAAATTTTGTGACCACAACACCTGTGAGCAAAATCCCTCATCACTTGGACCCTGCTGTGTGGGGGAGGGGAAGCCACCACCATGCGGGGGACGGCGCTCCGACGGCGGCCCTACTGCACTCGCCACATTGAGGAACACAGTCACAGTTTTTGTATTCTCTAATGTTAAAACCTCTAGATCCAAAAGTGATGAAGGTTTCCAATAGGGAGGTTGGGTAACTCCTTTCCAGCCCCTCCAGGGGGGTAGATGCCGGTAACTGCCCAGCGTGGTTGTCACTTGTCACTTTCTGCCCCAACACAACAATAGTTCAGATTACAAAACGTGAAATTTTTGTCAAAAAGTATCAAAATCTCTAATTTTTCTAGAGCTGTGAATGCGTCCCTTCACTTATGGGTTGTGGGCAATGAGGTCGGGCTTTACACTGCAGCACAGACTCCATTTCCAGTAACAACTTGCGATGGGCTTGACTTAGGGGGAGCTATAAAAAAATGGACAAAATTTGGGGCAAAGATGCAAACTGAGCACTTACTGAAATCAGGTAACGTCATCATTCTCCTATCTAGTGTCGGATGAAGGTTTCATGGGCCACCATGTAAAGTCATTCAGGGGCCACCATGTAAAGTCATTCAGGGGCCACCATGTAAAGTCATTCAGGGGCCACCATGTAAAGTCATTCAGGGGGCCACCATGTAAAGTCATTCAGGGGCCACCATATAAAGTCATTCAGGGGCCACCATATAAAGTCATTCAGGGGCCACCATATAAAGTCATTCAGGGGGCCACCATATAAAGTCATTCAGGGGCCACCATATAAAGTCATTCAGGGGGCCACCATATAAAGTCATTCAGGGGCCACCATGTAAAGTCATTCAGGGGGCCACCATGTAAAGTCATTCAGGGGGCCACCATGTAAAGTCATTCAGGGGCCACCATATAAAGTCATTCAGGGGGCCACCATATAAAGTCATTCAGGGGGTCACTATATAAAGTCATTCAGGGGCCACCTTTCAACAATAACCCCTAAGAATTAGAATAGTGACCTTCACATTTGGGTGGGTTTTGCTGGCCCATTACTGTGTTAGAGCCAGGCCCCACTGGAAGATCCTCTAATACCGGGGTGGGCCGGTCTGACATTGGTCCTGTCATCCTCATCGGAGTAGAGGGGTGGTCACTTGGATCATTAGTGGCCATTTCCTTTGAGCCCTTATTTAAGAAGTAAATAGACCCCCAAACCCCATACTCAGACGAGACTCTGGAACATCGGAGATCCGAACCTGCTCTTCCTTGCCGGAAAAGGACCAGTGACCAATATTTGCCTTAGTAAACTCTAGATTTCCTGGAGTATCCCTTGAAGAACCTACAGAAGTTGCAGAACTCTTGGTGCGCTGACATATTGTGCAGATTCTGCAGCGTAGTAAGAAGATGAATGGCATTTCTGTAATGAAATTGGGTCCGTTAGAGAACGGGTGTCGGGATGGGGGGGGGGAGGGGGAGCAGACAGAATAACGCCAAACTGCTGCACGTGGGCCTCGCTGCATTGTACTCCAGGAGCGGATACCCATGGGAATAAGGTCACCAATTAGGTGATTGAGGAGCGAGGACGGTGCCCACACGTGTTTACACGGCCCATGATGGCTGTCTTACAGGAAGGCTGAGTAGCGTCGAGCGTCACGTGACGGATCATAAATCACATATATATAGATGCGGCAGGCAGCGCAGGCGGATGGAGGACGTGGAAGAGCCTCACAGAATTAGCTCAAGGAGACTGCAAACCCACTAATGGACTGTATGTAGTCAGCCCCAACCAATGTGCCCAACCCCCATCATCCCTGCGCGCAGAAAGTTTCTCTATAAGTCCCCGTCACCACATACGTGTCCCACAAGGTCAAACATTCGCAGGTCTGACTGTTCCAGGGACCTCAAAACAAAAACACTGGTGCAGGAAGGGGGGTCCTAATAAAATAAATCCCCTTGTGGCCCCATATGGCGGGATGGTTTTCTTTCGCCATATTTGTTAGACCTGTCACTGTCCACCAGCTCTGGAACGTCTTAAAGGGAATTTCCAACCAAAAATTAAAATTGGCCATAGGATAGTAAATGAGAAGTCAGGACAAAAGTCCAATTACACAGGTCATCCCATTGTTCATATTGATAGCCATTTTTTAGAAAAGCTATAACAGGAAGTGCGGCCATATTGGACCCCATGGCACTTCCTGTTGTCACTGCAACATGGAGGGTTTATAACTGAAGGAGGCACTTACATCTCCTGATATAAGGAGCGTCGGTCTCAGAGGAGTGATCCACGAGTCTAACCTATATCTACGTCTTTTCAGAAATAGCGCCCCTCTTACTAATAGGCTGTGCTGGGTACTGCAGCCAATCCTCATTGACTTACTATACTAATAATACAGCTCAGAGAGACACGACAAACCCTGGACAAACACTCTAATATCGGTTGTATTGTTGTAGACGGTTGTATTGATGTAGACACTGTAACATGGTGTATTATTTTAGTACTGGCGGGGCAGTATATAGCATTGCTATGTTGTCAGCTATACAGAGGTCTTAGGTCAGGCATTGTATTTATATAGCACGTAGGCACTGTATGGCAGATTACTTAGCAGTGCATTGTATTGGTGGCAGTGTAGAGCATTGCCATTTACAGTAGTGTCACAGTAGTTATTGTGCGGCACACTGAGTACTGTATGGCGGTATATACATCAGGGAGCACTTGTGTTTAGGCACTGTATGGCAGATTATTTTTGCAGGGTATTGAGGGAGGGATGGCAGTGTATACCATTATTATTTAGGCTGCTGTACAGAAGTGTTGTGGTAGTTATTAGGCACCATCATGTGCACTGCATGGCGGCATTTACATTATGTGGCGCTGTTATATAGGCACTATATAGCAACTTATTTTTACTGTGTCTGGTGTCTGGAGGTGTCAACGTAGATCATTGTTATTTAGGCAACTTACAGACTTACAGAAGTGTTATGATTGGACACCATACTGGCCTCTGTATGGCGGTATTAGTATTATATAGCACTATTATATAGGGACTGTAAGATATATTATTTTTGCAGTGTCTGGTGGCTCTGGCAGTGTAGAACAATGTAATTTAGAGAGTTGTACAGAAGTTGTGGGCACTATATGTCAGTATTTATATTGTGTGGGCTTATTGCCAATTAGCGGTACAGTCTCCCCTAACAAGAACAAAAGCTCTAAAACCTGACTTATATTGAAGTGCAATTAGAATCATGTTAGAAGGAGCAATGTCCAGGCCCTCTGTTATAGATAGTGTGTGCCGAATACTGAAACCCGCACACTGCTCCAATATATGGCAGGTGTGATGTGGCTGGATCAATGGCCACCTCACTAACGGTTTGTGCCACAAGAGCTTCCACTCCGATAGCGGCTGCTCTGCGCTCTTACACAGGGAGGTTTAGTTGTATCCCATTAACTGATAGGAGCAGCGGTGGGCGGTAACAAAGTTATAGCGCTGAACGACTAGATCACGACTAGGTCACACTATATTTCGTCTCAACGCGTTTCGTTTTCCTATAACTCAGTCGGCCTCTTTGAACTGCCGGGACGCACCATTAGGGTCCCGCAAACATCGCTACTGACTTAGGGTTCAGGCTGGACATTGTGCGCCACAGACTGAGGGTGTAGTTATTAGTCTCCTGATGAGTTATAGGAAAACGAAACGCGTTGAGACGAAATATAGTGTGACTGCGGCATCTAGTCGTTCAGCGCTTTATTACCGCCCACCGCTGCTCCTAGGAGTTAATGGGATACAACTAAACCTCGCTGTGTAAGAGCGCAGAGCAGCCGCTATCGGAGGGCCCGGACATTGCTCCTTCTGACATTAGTCTAATTGTACTTTGATATAAGTCAGGTTTTAGCTTTTGTTAGGGGAGACTGTACCGCTAATTGGCAATAAGTTCATTACTACTGGTAGTCCCCGATCCTTGGAGATTTACATTGTGCGGGGCCACTAGTTGGGCACTGTACGGTAGATTACTGTAGCAGTATCTGGTGTAGAGTATTGTCATTTAGGCAATATACAGAACTGATACAGCTCTTATTGGGCACCACATAAGGCACTATATGGCGGTATTTACATTGTGTGGTGCTAGTATTTAGGCACTATATGGTTTATTACTTTTGCAGAATCTGGTGGTTTTGGCAGCGTAGCGTATTGTTATTTATGCAATATATAGAGCTGTTATAGAAGTTATTAGGTGCTATACTGAGTACTATATGACGGTATTTATATTGTGTGGCGCTAGTATTTAGGCCCTGTATGGTGTATTATTATTGTAGTGCCTGGTAGGAGTGTTATTTAGGCAATATACAGAATGGTTATAGAATCTATTGAGCAGCATATTGGGCACTATATGGCGGTATTTACATTGTGTGGCGCTAGTATTTAGGCACTGTATGGTATACTAGCTGTTACCCGCGACGTCGTCTGCGGTGATTGTAGGAGTGGGTATATACAGGTGCGGGTAAGGTTTTCGTACTGTGTATAAGGTATGGGATATGAAATGTAACTTTGTATCTTGTTGTTGCTGTAATTCAGAGAATACGTGAGACTTTTGTGTTGCAGTTACTTTGTATCTGAGCTGCTATATATACGGTGTTGTGAGAAACTTTACATAGTGACTTTGGGACAGAAGTATTTGAAGTTAACCCTTTCCCGCCGATGGCATTTTTTTTTTCGTTTTTGACTCCCCTCCTTCTAAACCCCATAACTTTTTTATTTCTCTGCTCCCAGAGCTATATGAGGTCTTAATTTTTGCGGGACAAATTTTTCTTCATGATGCCACCATTATTTGTTCTATATAATGTACTGGGAAGCAGGGAAAAAATTCAGAATGGGGTGGATTTGAAGAAAAAAATGCATTTCTGCGACTTTCTTACGGGCTTTGGTTTTACGGCGTTCACTGTGCAACCAAAATGACATGTCCCCTGTATTCTGTGTTTCGTTACGACTCCAGGGATACCAAATTTATATGGTTTTATTTACATTTTGACCCCTTAAAAAAATCCCAAACTGTGTTAAAAAATTATTTTTTGAAAAGTCGCCATATTCTGACAGCCGTAACTTTTTTATACGTGCGTATACGGGGATGTATAGGGCGTCTTTTTTTGCGGGACCGGGTGTACTTTGTAGTTCTACCATTTTCGGGAAATATTATTGCTTTGATCACTTTTTATTCAATTTTTTATCAGAATCAAAACAGTGAAAAAATGGCGGTTTGGCACTTTTGACCATTTTTCCCGCTACGGCGTTTACCGAACAGGAAAAATATTTGTATAACTTTGTAGAGCGGGCGATTTCGGACGTGGGGATACCTAACATGTATGTGTTTCACAGTGTTTAACTACTTTTATATGTGTTCTAGGGAAAGGGGGGTGATTTGAATTTTTAATCCTTTTTATTATTTTTTTTATATTTTTTTTACTTTTTGTAAACTTTTTTTTTTGCATTTATTAGACCGCCTAGGGGTATTGACATGGGTGGGCGGTGTCGCGGATTGTTAGAGCGGTGGGGGTCGGCAAACATGGCTGCTCCGGAGCGTTAAAGAGCGCCTCCTGGAGTATCGTTAAGGTGAGGGGCAAAGTGGTAAAGTATATGTATATGAGATTGTGTGGGGTTAGGGGCGAGGCTGCAGAGAGTAATATGAATTTTGTGGCTTGCTATGGTCCAAAGTGTGTGAGACTGCAGAGATGGTGGTGTGAGTTTGGGTTTTGTGGGGGTCCTGGCACAAACGTATGTGCGCTATTGTGACGAAAAGTAGCCTATTGCGCAATCGGGTGTATTAACTATGTTTGTGGAAAATTTCAGCCAAATCGGTCGAGCGGATTTTCCGTGATTGAGGAACAAACATCCGAACATCCAAACTCACAAACTTTCACATTTATAATATTAATAGGATTACTTTTACAATGTCTGGCGGTTCTGGTAGTATAGCCTATTAATATTTAGGTATTTGATATATAGAACTGTTATAGAAGTAATTAGGTGCTATACTGAGTACTATATGACGGTATTTACATTGTGTGACACTAGTATTTAGGCCCTGTATGGTGTATTATTATTGTAGTGCCTGGTAGGATTGTTATTTAGGCCATATAGAGAATGGTTATAGAATCTATTGGGCACTATATGCCGGTATTTACATTGTGTGGCGCTATGAGGGATATGTACAGAAGTGTTAGACCTGTTAATGGGTGACATAATGAGCACTATATGGCAGATAGAATTATGGTACGGGTATCTGTAGACTATAACAACTCACCATATAGATGTGGGGCAGCAAGAGAAGACCCAGCACAGGGCGCCACCAAACACAACCATGACCACGCTCCCCGCACTTCTGACTTCTGGTTATACGGCCAATGTAATGTTTGGGGTAGAATCCTTGTTCCGCGATATCAGTATTTTTTCCATGACGACCTCTTCCAGTCGAGGATTCCACATTGTGATTGTTGTAATTGTGAAGAACATGATGTAATATTGATGAGTTTCTGCCCTCCCAGATTAGATCCCCCGCTCCGCTCCGTACCCTTCTTATAATGAATAATTCACATCCCGTATCGGCCTTGTATATATCGCTATATATTAATAAGATCATGTCCCAGGCGTCTCTTCTCACAGCCTATGATGAGACTGCACAAGTATTTTTGGGGGGGGCGTCAAAAATTTGTATCTTTTTTTATGCAGCCTAAAATTGTATCTGATTTTGCAGCAGCCGCTTGGCATTGAGCGCAGCTCTGGCGAGATGTACTGGGAAGTGGAAACCGGTATAGCCGGGCCCTTCTCTGGTTATAGCCAGTTGTATACGGTATATAGTCACCCTATTACTGCTGTATACTAATCACTTTAGGGTGCCCGTACGTGGCGCCACCATCTACCAGGGTGCACCCGGGCTGCTTGTGGTTTCACAAAGCAAATACAGGTGGGATTATTGGAAACCCACGGAGCCGCGTCACACCATGTAGGGCGCTCCCAGATGACACTGAATGACTGGACACAGTTTGGGGATTTTTTTGTACATGTGTTTTTGAGGGTTAAAACTTTATTTTTGTGTTATTTTTCCATATATATATATATATATATATATATATATATATATATATATATATATATATATATGCTACCATGCCATTTAAGGCTGAAGCCCCACATTGCGGATACACAACTTTTTTGGTTGCAGATTTTGCTGCAGTTTTTTTTTTTTTGCCAAAGAATGGCCACAAGTGCAATGAGAAAAATCTAGGAAGTTCTTGTACTTTCTGCTCAATCCAATCTGGACTTAATAAAAAAAACACAGCAAAATCTGCAACAAAAACAAGCTGTCTCCACAACGTAGGGCCTCAGCCTAAAATAGCGTTCCCTCCCCATTACAGTAATTTTTATGTGTCATTGGGGCGGAGCTGGAACGTGTGATGTGGGTGTGGTTTTAACTTTTTTTTTTAATTAGCCTTTTTATTGTTTTTACATTCTACACCCCCCCCCCTATTAGGTCACATTAGACACCTGGGGGGCATCATAACAGGACTTTTTTTTTGGCTAATTTTTCATAAAACTGGGGCTGATACCTTAGTAGTCTCCTAATCATAAGTGCAGACCTAACGTGGATCCTCTAGGACCCAGCGGCTCTTATCGCTGGCAGGCGCTGTCACCACTGGGCCACATGATAGCAGTATACACAGCACTCAATTATTGGGACAATCTGTCCCTGCCTTCTCTCTAGGAGCCCCCCTGTAGTTACAGCCGCTCCCCGGTCCTGCACTTGTACGATCGAACATAACAAGGACATCCGGGTACATCTTTGCAGTGGAGAGCCCGCACATATATCGTCTAAGGGCGGCCCAGAACTGTTTGCTGGTGCATAGTCCATGTAACGGCCACTTACCTGAGTGTAAGACTGAGCAATCTGGGCGAGGAAGATTGTGTGGATATTGTCAGCAATGTCTCCTCTAAACCCTACACTTATTTATTGTGCTGCAGCTTGTCGCCTTCTCATCGTCTGGGGCTTTGTAACGTCTTTAACCCTTTCATTGGGGATAAAACAATATTTTGACAACTATACGAGTTCAGTGCCAGGATCAGATTATAAAGCGGGAACATCCATAAGGCCTGGGGCACCCAAACTGCAAAAAGTTTCCAAAGGTTCCTTGACAAATGGCTCCTTCTAACAGTAACCTTACACCAGAGATAAGGAACAATATTCCAATATTATCGCCATGAAGAACATCTCTCTCCTCGCAGGGATCCCGCACACATATGTCATAAGGTTAAGTGCAATCTGTCAACAAGTTATCCTCCAGTTTATCACAAATGTTCATGGACAGATCAGACATATCTGAGGTCAGAAAACCATTACATAGATAAGTCCATCTGCCCAGAATCAGCAAGAGACTGAAAGGGAAAGTCCACTAATACTATCACATATTCCAAATCTACATAAGAAATTAGGAAAATTGTTAGCTATATCTGATACTGATCATGTATTATACTCCAGAGCTGCGCTCACTATTCTGCTGGTACAGTCACTGTGTACATACATTACATTACTTATCATGTATTATACTCCAGAGCTGCGCTCACTATTCTGCTGGTACAGTCACTGTGTACATACATTACATTACTTATCATGTATTATACTCCAGAGCTGCGCTCACTATTCTGCTGGTACAGTCACTGAGTACATACATTACATTACTTATCCTGTATTATACTCCAGAGCTGCACTCACTATTCTGCTGGTACAGTCACTGTGTACATACATTACATTACTTATCCTGTATTATGCTTCAGAGCTGCACTCACTATTCTGCTGGTACAGTCACTGTGCACATACATTACATTACTTAGCCTGTATTATACTCCAGAGCTGCGCTCACTATTCTGCTGGTACAGTCACTGTGTACATACATTACAATACTTATCCTGTATTATACCCCAGAGCTGCGCTCACTATTCTGCTGGTACAGTCACTGTATATACATTACATATCCTGTATTATACTCCAGAGCTGCGCTCACTATTCTGCTGGTGCAGTCTCTGTGTACATACATTACATTACTTATCCTGTATTATACTCCAGAGCTGCGCTCACTATTCTGCTGGTACAGTCACTGTGTACATACATTACATTACTTATCCTGTATTATACTCCAGAGCTGTGCTCACTATTCTGCTGGTGCAGTCACTGAGTACGTACATTACTTATCCTGTATTATACTCCAGAGCTGCGCTCACTATTCTGCTGGTGCATCACTGTGTACATACATTACTTATCCTGTATTATACTCCAGAGCTGCGCTAACTATTCTGCTGGTACAGTCACTGTGTACATACATTACATTACTTATCATGTATTATACCTCAGAGCTGCACTCACTATTCTGCTGGTACAGTCACTGTATATACATTACATATCCTGTATTATACTCCAGAGCTGCGCTCACTATTCTGCTGGTGCAGTCACTGTGTACATACATTACATTACTTATCCTGTATTATACTCCAGAGCTGCGCTCACTATTCTGCTGGTACAGTCACTGTGTACATACATTACATTACTTATCCTGTCTTATAACCCGGAGCTGCGCTCACTATTCTGCTGGTACAGTCACTGTGTACATACATTACATTACTTATCCTGTATTATACTCCAGAGCTGCACTCACTATTCTGCTGGTACAGTCACTGTGTACATACATTACATTACTTATCCTGTATTATACTCCAGAGCTGCGCTCACTATTCTGCTGGTACAGTCACTGTGTACATACATTACATTACTTATCCTGTCTTATAACCCGGAGCTGCGCTCACTATTCTGCTGGTGCAGTCACTGTGTACATACATTACATTACTTATCCTGTATTATACTCCAGAGCTGCACTCACTATTCTGCTGGTACAGTCACTGTGTACATACATTACTTATCCTGTATTATACCCCAGAGCTGCGCTCACTATTCTGCTGGTGCAGTCGCTGTGTACATACATTACATTACTTATCTGTATTATACTCCAGAGCTGCGCTCACTATTCTGCTGGTGCAGTCGCTGTGTACATACATTACATTACTTATCTGTATTATACTCCAGAGCTGCGCTCACTATTCTGCTGGTACAGTCACTGTGTACATACATTACATTAATTATCCTGTATTATACTCCAGAGCTGCGCTGACTATTCTGCTGGTGCAGTTACTGTGTACATACATTACTTATCCTGTGTTATACTCCAGAGCTGTGCTCACTATTCTGCTGGTGCATTCACTGTGTACATACATTACATTACTTATCCTGTATTATACTCCAGAGCTGCGCTCACTATTCTGCTGGTACAGTCACTGTGTACATACATTACTTATCCTGTATTATACTCCAGAGCTGCGATCACTATTCTGTTGGTGCAGTCACTGTGTACATACATTACATTACTTATCCTGTATTATACCCCAGAGCTGCGCTCACTATTCTGCTGGTGCAGTTACTGTGTACATACATTACTTATCCTGTATTATACTCCAGAGCTGCGCTCACTATTCTGCTGGTGCAGTCACTGTGTACATACATTACATTACTTATCCTGTATTATACTCCAGAGCTGTGATCACTATTCTGCTGGTGCAGTCACTGTGTACATACATTACATTACTTATCCTGTATTATACCCCAGAGCTGCGCTCACTATTCTGCTGGTGCAGTTACGGTGTACATACATTACTTATCCTGTATTATAGTCCAGAGCTGCGCTCACTATTCTGCTGGTACAGTCACTGTGTACATACATTACATTACTTATCCTGTATTATACTCCAGAGCTGCGCTCACTATTCTGCTGGTACAGTCACTGTGTACATACATTACATTACTTATCCTGTATTATAGTCCAGAGCTGCGCTCACTATTCCGCTGGTGCAGTCACTGTGTACATACATTACATTACTTATCCTGTATTATACTCCAGAGCTGCGCTCACTATTCTGCTGGTGCAGTCACTGTGTACATACATTACATTACTTATCCTGTATTATACTCCTGAGCTGCACTCATTATTCTGCTGGTGCAGTCACTGTGTACATACATTACATTACTTATCCTGTATTATACCCCAGAGCTGCGCTCACTATTCTGCTGGTGCAGTCGCTGTGTACATACATTACATTACTTATCTGTATTATACTCCAGAGCTGCACTCACTATTCTGCTGGTACAGTCACTGTGTACATACATTACTTATCCTGTATTATAGTCCAGAGCTGCGCTCACTATTCTGCTGGTACAGTCACTGTGTACATACATTACATTACTTATCCTGTATTATACTCCAGAGCTGCGCTCACTATTCTGCTGGTACAGTCACTGTGTACATACATTACATTACTTATCCTGTATTATAGTCCAGAGCTGCGCTCACTATTCCGCTGGTGCAGTCACTGTGTACATACATTACATTACTTATCCTGTATTATACTCCAGAGCTGCGCTCACTATTCTGCTGGTGCAGTCACTGTGTACATACATTACATTACTTATCCTGAATTATACTCCTGAGCTGCACTCACTATTCTGCTGGTGCAGTCACTGTGTACATACATTACATTACTTATCCTGTATTATACCCCAGAGCTGCGCTCACTATTCTGCTGGTGCAGTCGCTGTGTACATACATTACATTACTTATCTGTATTATACTCCAGAGCTGCGCTCACTATTCTGCTGGTGCAGTCGCTGTGTACATACATTACTTATCTGTATTATACTCCAGAGCTGCGCTGACTATTCTGCTGGTGCAGTTACTGTGTACATACATTACATTACTTATCTGTATTATACTCCAGAGCTGCGCTCACTATTCTGCTGGTGCAGTCGCTGTGTACATACATTACTTATCTGTATTATACTCCAGAGCTGCGCTCACTATTCTTCTGGTGCAGTCACTGTGTACATACATTACATTACTTATCCTGTATTATACCCCAGAGCTGCGCTCACTATTCTGCTGGTGCAGTCACTGTGTACATACATTACTTATCCTGTGTTATACTCCAGAGCTGCGCTCACTATTCTGCTGGTGCAGTCACTGTGTACATACATTACATTACTTATCCTGTATTATACTCCAGAGCTGCGCTCACTATTCTGCTGGTGCAGTCACTGTGTACATACATTACATTACTTATCCTGTATTATACTCCAGAGCTGCGCTCACTATTCTGCTGGTGCAGTCACTGTGTACATACATTACATATCCTGTATTATACTCCAGAGCTGCGCTCACTATTCTGCTGGTGCAGTCACTGTGTACATACATTACATATCCTGTATTATACTCCAGAGCTGCGCTCACTATTCTGCTGGTACAGTCACTGTGTACATACATTACATTACTTATCCTGTATTATACTCCAGAGCTGCGCTCACTATTCTGCTGGTACAGTCACTGTATATCATATAGAACAGTAAATTCCTTACAGATAGCATCCAGTAGCCAGGCGCGGGGAGTCTGATAATTTGGGATGTCTGATAAGCCCAATGGACCTGACATCATGTTGTGGCCAACGACAATCACAGCTCTGCTACATCCGTAACATCAGCACATTACAAATACATGGAGTTCTATAGGTCATGTGACATCAGGGGAGACAATGGTCCAATAAAATAAAGTAAATGTAAAAAAAAAAAAAAATGAATGGAAAATAATGGAAGGAGCAGAGGAAGACACAGGGGGAGGAAGGACACGCAAGACGGACGCACAGACATGGACACACATACAGACTTACGTGACGTGTCCGGGCGTCTGACTGCAGCGTTAGCCAAAGAGACAAGGGACAGCTGGTTAGAAAGATGGAAGTGGGGAGGGCACATTAGTAAAAGCAGGAGGACATGTATACTTGGACCCCACCACTAGGGGGCCACAGCAGAGCAATGCTGCTAACAACCAATCAGATTGCTACTCATATTTACTAAACTGCATTATGAAGATGTAAGCTGGAGGCTGATTGGTCGCTGATTCCTCCATATACCATACATAGTCACTTATCTCACAGCTCACAGACAGGTGGCAGTATAGATACAGAAGTGATCGGGGATTGTCTAAGGGATGTCCAGCAAACCAATGTATGGAAATGTATAGAATATAGAATAACTCTTACTTCATAGTCCAATAGAACAGATACATGTTACATGTTCCAGGAGCAAAACAAGAAGAAGAAGAAGATATCTGGCACATGTGAGATGTTTCTGTTCTATTGAACTATGAAGTAAGAGTTATTCTATTTTCTATACATTTATGTTACATTGGTTTGCTGGACACTTTTTGCGACTTTGGATATTATTGTCCCTATAGTCTCGGGCTTGTCCTGTACAATCCATCCATACAGATCCACATTGGCGCCAGATGCAGCGGTTATTATTTGCATGATTGCCTTGTTTAAGGGACTCTATAAAGAAAGCTCCAATATATGGCCGTACGTAGCGCAGCAATTCACAGCATCAGAAAACGGATTGTTGTGGCCGCAGCTGCAGAGAGATGGGAATATTAACTTCTGATCCCTGCAAGATCGATTAGTCATGTCTGGCCTATATGGACAGGACAAGAGAACTCCTAGAGCAGACATGACCAATCGATCCTCCAAGGATCACACAATAGATGTGACGTCCAGAGACAGACTAGTGAGACCCCGTGTATTGTTAGGTGGTCTCGGATATTTTACACAGTTGATATGAAGGGAGCCTGTAATGAAGAACTACATCTCCCAGCATGCCCTTGGCCTGTGATTGGCACAGCATGCTGGGAGATGTAGTTTTCCATTGACTAGAGAATCACAGGTTGCAATGAATAGTATTTGTAGAAGTCTTATGTGCCCTGATCATTACAGGCCATGGTATATAGAGGTATATATATTGTGCGTGACATGTAGCATAATAACGTCAACAATATAACACACACACGACACGAGCGGCTGGAAATCAATTTTATTGCTGCAGCGATGGAATAAACTGTAAATACAAAGAAGATTAATAGTCACAGACAGGACACAAGAGTGACACGAGAGCGACCCCTAGTGGTGACTGTAAGTAGTGCAGGAGAGTCACAACCACGTCCTGCAGAGGCGTCCTGAGCGTGGCGACTACCTGCACCCGTCCATCTATACATTGTATATTCATGGCGTGGTGTAATGTACGGCCCCGTCCTGCTCTGCTACTTATATGGACTATCCCTCCAAGGTGCACCCACCATTATACTACATCTGTCTCCTTATGCAGTGTATTCTCTAGCTGTTAGTATATACTATATACAGACTCTGCTACGACATTGAATACTTGTCCCGAGAAGTAACAGAATGTCAACCCCACTATTTGCCTGGGCCAGGGATCACAGCGGCCCTGACTTACCCTGAGGTTACTCACCTGTCCAAAAGACGCAGCTCCAGCTGATGACATCATATTCTCCTTCTGTTACCTGTATACTGCCTGTTACCTGTATACTGTCTGTTACCTGTACACTCTCTGTTACCTGTATACCGTCTGTCACCTGTACACTGTCTGTTACCTGTCTACCGCCTATTATCTGTATACTGTCTGTTACCTGTATACCGCCTGTTACCCCTGTTACCTATACACCGCCTGTTACCTGTATACCGTCTGTTACCTGTACACCGCCTGTTACCTGTATACCGCCTGTTACTTGTACACTGCCCGTTACCTGTATACCGTCTGTTACCTGTACACTGTCTGTTACCTGTGTACTGTCTGTTACCTATATACCGTCTGTTACCTGTACACTGCCCGTTACCTGTATACTGTCTGTTACCTGTATACCGCCTGTTACCTGTACACTGTCTGTTACCTGTATACTGCCTGTTACCTGCATACCGTCTGTTACCTGTACACCGCCTGTTACCTGTACACCGCCTGTTACCTGTACACCGCCTGTTACCTGTACACCGCCTGTTACCTGTATACTGCCTGTTACCTGTATACCGCCTGTTACCTGTACACTGTCTGTTACCTGTATACCGCCTGTTACCTGTACACTGCCTGTTACCTGCATACCGTCTGTTACCTGTACACTGCCTGTTACCTGTATACCGTCTGTTACCTGTATACCGTCTGTTACCTGTACACCGTCTGTTACCTGTACACCACCTGTTACCTGTATACCGTCTGTTACCTGTACACCGCCTGTTACCTGTACACCGTCTGTTACCTGTACACCGCATGTTACCTGTGTACTGTCTGTTACCTGCATACTGTCTGTTACCTGTACACCGCCTGTTACCTGTATACCGCCTGTTACCTGTGTACTGTCTGTTACCTGTACACCGCCTGTTACCTGTATACCGCCTGTTACCTGTATACCGCCTGTTACCTGTACACTGTCTGTTACCTGTACACTGTCTGTTACCTGTATACCGCCTGTCACCTGTACACTGTCTGTTACCTGTATACCGCCTATTATCTGTATACTGTCTGTTACCTGTATACCGCCTGTCACCTGTACACTGTCTGTTACCTGTATACTGCCTGTTACCTGCATACCGTCTGTTACCTGTACACCGTCTGTTACCTGTACACCGCCTGTTACCTGTACACCGCCTGTTACCTGTATACTGCCTGTTACCTGTATACCGCCTGTTACCTGTATACTGTATGTTACCTGCATACTGTCTGTTACCTGTACACCGCCTGTTACCTGTACACCGCCTGTTACCTGTACACCGCCTGTTACCTGTATACCGTCTGTTACCTGTACACCGCCTGTTACCTGTACACTGCATGTTACTTGTGTACTGTCTGTTACCTGCATACTGTCTGTTACCTGTACACCGCCTGTTACCTGTATACCGCCTGTTACCTGTGTACCGTCTGTTACCTGTGTACTGTCTGTTACCTGTACACCGCCTGTTACCTGTATACCGCCTGTTACCTGTATACCGCCTGTTACCTGTACACTGTCTGTTACCTGTATACCGCCTGTTACCTGTACGCTGCCTGTTACCTGTATACCGCCTGTTACCTGCATACCGTCTGTTACCTGTACACTGCCTGTTACCTGTATACCGTCTGTTACCTGTATACCGTCTGTTACCTGTACACTGCCTGTTACCTGTACACTGTCTGTTACCTGTACACTGTCTGTTACCTGTATACCGCCTGTTACCTGCATACCGTCTGTTACCTGTACACTGTCTGTTACCTGTATACCGTCTGTTACCTGTATACCGTCTGTTACCTGTACACTGCCTGTTACCTGTACACTGTCTGTTACCTGTACACCGCCTGTTACCTGTATACTGTCTGTTCCCTGTATATTGTCTGTTATCTGTGTGCTGTCTGTTTCCTGTGTACTGTCTGTTACCTGTATACTGTCTGTTACCTGTGTACTGCCTGTTCCCTGTGTACTGCCTGTTCCCTGTATACTGTCTGTTACCTGTACACTGTCTAATACCTGTATACCGTCTGTTACCTGTACACTGTCTGTTACCTGTATACCGTCTGTTACCTGTACACTCCTGTATACTATGCACAGCCTCTGACACTACTAGTGTACAGGTCAATGACATCATGACGATGGAGGTTTGCAGGTTAATAGTGGAAGTTGTTGCGTTCATCCCGACCTTATGTTGCTGGAGGTCTCAGGAGTTTCGGGGTTAATATATTTTTAGCCCTTTGCTCTATGGTAAGTACAATCATCCCCATCCTCCCCCCTGTTTGGTACAGGTGGGCACCACTATAGGGGGAGATCATGTTCCTCCTGGGCCCTGGGTATTGGCTCTATCCTGTGTTACCAAATGTATTTATGTTGTAACCAAACCATCCACCAGGGGGCGCTATAAGCACTAGCACTCAGCCATAAGGATCTCTTCTTGGCTTTATTGCACCTATCTAGTGTATAGGGCAGGGGAGGGCTGGCAAATTATGTAAACCCCCCCCCCCCCTGAGGATTAGTAGGGCTGAAGGCCGACCGCCGAAATACTGCAGATGGTGACACAGATTGTCCGACATAGACACAGAGAAGAAGATTCTGGCTTCCTACAACCACCACAAGGGGGCGGTCACAGCATAAAATGTATACAGCTCTCTCTGTAGGGATTATAGCAGGGGTCCTCCACCTACACCCCACAATTTGGGAAGTCTGGTACCAAGGTAGGTGCTTGGGCATCCTGGCCAATGGGAGCGCAGTATTGTTAAACTTAACCCTTTCTTGACCTCCATTCCAAGCCAGCTGCAGTATCATTGCCCTGTCTGCAGCCACAACTATCCTGTGTGTCCTGGACCTGCAGTTTGGAAGTACCTGCACCAGTCCATCTGTGCACCCTGTAGTGGCGGCATTACTATTACTACAGTCTATGGTAACACAGAAGTGTTGGTTGTGAGACTATGCGACAAATCTGTGTGTACAGCTGCTGCAAGTCCCCCACATGTGATACTATAGACGGTAGTAAGATAGTAGTGGCGGTACAATGTGCACTGTATGTCTAGGACAGGATAGACAGGACCAGCATAGTATAGATGGCTCTGAGCAGGGGCACGAAAGGGTTAATAGTACAGACAATACTGAGCAATGGGAAGAGGATCCTCATATGGGAACGGTGATCGCAACGTTAGAGCGAAGGGCGACACCTAGTGGTACATAAAGTGATCTGTACCTATCATGGGGATCACATGACTAGCCTATAAGTAGATACCACAATTCGGCTTTTGCTACCTAGGATTGGCAGAGAGCCCGATACAGGCTTGCAAAAGTCTTCACACCCCTTCAACATCTTGTCACCTCACAACCCCAAACTTAACCAACACAAAGTAGCCGATAATTGTGAAGTGGAAGAGAAATGATCCAAGGTTATCCAAATGTGAATCAAATAGAAATCTGAAAAGTCTGACATGTAAAAGTCTTCACCCCCTGTACTCTGATCCCCCTAAATCCAGTGCACACAACTGTCTCCAGAAGCCACTTACTGAGTTACTAGAGTCTGGCTGTGTGTAATGTAGTCTCAGTATATATATACCTGTCCGGTGAAGGCCTCAGTGCTGAGATCACTGGTGAACAAACAGCATCATGAAGACCAAGGAACCCACCAGACAGATCACAGATAAAGTTATGGAGAAGTGTAAGACCCCACAGGACGGTACGCAGTGCTAAAGCGCTGCGGGAAATATCGTGGCATCGCCGTTCTTCCTGCAGCGCTTTGAACCGAAAGTTCGCAGAGTTTTCCTCCGCGGACTTTCTGTTACCATTATGTCTCCGGGGAAGCCGCCAACATTTCTGTAGATATAAATTGACATTCTGCGAGTTCCAAAAACCGTGCCGCTTTTGTAAATCGTAGCGTGTCCACCCTGCGGTTTTTACCACAAAGTGGGGATGGGAGTCTCATGAATCCCATTCACTTTGTAGTTACTGTAAAATGTCGCAGCATTTTTGGCACGGGTAAATTGTGGCGTTTCCAGCCTGTAGGGCCCCGGTGTAAAGCAGGGGAAGGTTAAAAAAACAAATCCCAAACTTTGAGCGTCCCGAGGAGCGACCCGAGGAGTGCTGCTCAATCCATCGTACAAAAATGGACAAAGTATTCTGCAACTGCAAACAGAAGACATGGCCACCACCTAAACTGACAGATCAAGCAAGGAGAGCCCTGGTCAGAGAAGCCGCCAAGAGCCCCAGGGTCACCCTGGAGGAGCCGCAGAAATCCTCAGGTACAAGGAGAATCTGACCACAGGACAACTAGAAGTCACTGCGCACCCCACAAATGTGGCCTATACGGAAGAGCGGCAAGAAGAAACCAGTGCAGAGAGAAAGACACGAGAAGAGACGTTTACACTCTGCCACGAGCCATAGAGGGGTCAAACAGGTGGAAGAAGCTCAGAGGAGACCAAAGGTGAACTTTATGGCCTAAATGCAAAGTGCTATGTATAGCATAAGAGTAACTGCTCATCCCCACTGTGACACATAGGGGGCAGTATCATACTGGGGGGAGCTGCTCAGAGGTGATGGGAAGATGGATGGAGCGAAATACAGGGCAATCCTGGAAGAAAACCTGACACCGGAGGCTGCAAAAGACGAGACTGGGAAGGAGATTCAAGACAATGACCCCAAACCTACGGCCACAGCTACAGGGGATGGTTTACATCGCAGAATATTCCTGTGTCAGAGCGGCCCATTCACAGTCCAGACCTAAATCCCAATCTGAGACAGGACATGAGAATTTGGCCAGTGCTGAGAAAAGACACAATTTTTAGTGCAAATTTATCCAACATGATGAAACAATTTTGTGAATAGATCCATGGAGCACATGCTTGACCCCGCCCCTGCTCTATAGAAGTCTATGGAGCACATGCTTGGCCCCGCCCCCTGTTATATAGAAGTCTATGGAGCACATGCTTGGCCCCGCCCCCTCTTCTATAGAAGTCTATGGAGCAGCGTCTGAGCATGTGCACCACCTCTGGGGCACTTGTAGACCCATTTTCTCGTGATCGTCGTGATCGGTCCTCCCCTGTGTATCAGGGATAAATCCTGTTAGTGAGCAAAACCACTTGAACGCTGAAAAATAGAAATTCTCAGAGAAAACCTGCTGCAAGAGGAGCGCAACGTTGTGATTGCTTCCACTGTTACCTCTCCCAAACCCAGCATTCAAGGTAACGAAACACAGTAAAAAAAAACACAACGAAAACAAGCTGCGTTTTTTCTGCTGAGCTTCCCCAATATGCAGCCATAGTCTTAGAGGGGTTTCATCATTGGAATGGGTCATCAATTGAAGATCAGTGCGGATCTAACACCCAGGACTAGCACAGATCGGCTGTCTGAAAGCAAGTGAAAGGTCACGTTCATTGGTCACATGGCCTGTTCACAGTTCAGTCCCATTCAAGTGAATGAGCTAAGATTCAGTACTAAGTACAGCGCCACACACTGTATAGTGGCTATGCTTGGTACTGCAATCTGTGAAGAGGCTGCAGGGCTGACCTAAATGCTACGATCATCAGACAGTATATAGGAGGGGGCCCTTGCTATGGTGGGGCCCCCGATGATCTCCAATTGATCACTTCTCACAAATTCATCCCATAATTAATTATCCCATGCCAGGGAAACGGATGCACTGACTAGAACTTCTAGAAAGGTCTACAGCGTTCTCATATACCATTTCTAGATCCCCGATTGCAGTCAGTGAATAGATCTGGACAGTTTCTTTTTTTATACAGATCTCCATTCACTGACAGCAAGTAGACGTGTAACCAATGGTGAAGGTCTGAGATACAAAATACGTCAGAACGTTCTGGAACACTTGAATCTGCAATGACGACTTCCAACCAAAACTCCCCGTTACTATGTAGATTGGGGGGGAGGGGGCTGTACATTGCCCCCTCCATATTGTCCTTCATTCTGCTTTGTCTCACCTTGACAGGTAGGTTTGGGGTGGTCCCACTTGCCGGCCTTTGTGCACATACTATGGCTGGATCCCACCAGTAAGAAGCCGGGGTCACATCTGAATCGGACGCTTGTCCCCTCTATAGGGACACGGCCCGCCATGTTATGTTCTACGTCTCCATTCTCCAGCTTCAGGTGCATACGAGGACAGGTGGGGACTGCGGAGAGAAGAAGACAACATGTAGAAGCGTACAGCACAGTCATGGAGACACCGAGCATGGCCCCAGGTGCAATCCCTCCTCACCTGCAGGGGGCAGCAGTGTCACACTCAATACTGTAATATTTGGTAGGGGGAGGCTAAATAAACGCAAGTAACTAAAACCAAGGAGACGCCATCACTTCTCGTACTGTTATGGGGGGGGGGGTCATCTTACACCGCTCCGCTATATGTAGGTGCCTCATGATGTCGGATCCAGAGTTACAGCCTGCATATACTTCAGAGCTGCAATCACAGTCTTATTAACCCCTTAAGGACACAGGCTAGTTTGTAAGTTAATGCGCGGTGACTTTATTCTGCACATCGCTATGTGAGGGCTTATTCTTTATGTGACAAGCTGCACTTATATCGTCCACCATTTTGGGGCCCCTGTGAAATATCTCGCGATTCTCTCAGCATTTTTGCAGCGTTCGCTCTGTATTATAAGTGACCGGGCAGCTTTGTCGTCCGGATTACGGAGATCTCAGATTTATATTGGGTTTTAGTACGTTTTAGCGCTTTTACAAATAAAACGTCACGTTTTTAGATGAAGGATCTTCCGGGGTCCCCGTATTCTGCACCTGTGTCCGGGCTCCTGATTTGGGGGACAACTTGCACTTTTTATTGCCGTTTGTTATATACGACTTTACAATCACTTTTTATTGCTATTTTTTAAGGAAAGCAAAGTGACCATATGTTAATTTGTGTATTGCGGTATACTCTACCTCCTGTCCTGGGACGTGGCGGTATACTACAGTCAAGTATCGGTGTAATGCCGTAGGCGCAACCCCTGTGCCCGCAGCATTACAGTGCCGTACTATGATGCTGCTGACTGGTAACTATACACTAAGTACAATGTAATAGTATGGCGCTGAGCGGGAAGGGGCGATCTGTTTTTTGATGGCTCGGTTTTTTGGGGGCAGCTTGTATTTTTAATGGTATTGTGTATTGTAGCATATCATATACTGAGCAAGTTATGAAAAGCTATTTAAAGAGATCCTATCATTAAAACTCAATTTTTTCTGCCTACCACGTAGGAATAGCCTTAAGAAAGACTCTTCTTCTCCTACCTTTAGATGTCTTCTCCGCGCCGGCATTCGATATATAATCCAGTTTTCGTCAATATGCAAATGAGTTCTCTCGCAGCCCTGGGGGCGGGCCTCTACATTCAAACAGCACTGGGGGCGTCTCCAATGCTATGAGAGGACTCTCCATCGCCGCCTCCATCTTCTTCAGGAACAGGTCTTCTTTGTGTCTTCTTCAGGTGGTGGCTTCAAACTTCTAGGCCTCGGGCAGCCAAGTGTGCATGCCCACAGGCCACAAGAAAGTGGCTGCTTACAATACTGTATAAGTGGCCATTTACTTGTGGTCAGCGGGCATGCACAGTCGGCTTTGCCCTAGGCCTAGTTTGAAGCCAGTGCTGGAAGAAGACACGTTCCTGAAGAAGATGGAGACGGCGCTGGAGATTTCTCTTGCAGCATTGGGGTCCACCCCCAGTGCTGTTTGAGCGCAGAGGCCCGCCCCCAAGTGCTGCCAGAGAACTCATTTGCATACCCTTGAAAACTGGATTATATACTGAACAGCGGCGCGGAGAAGACATCTAAAGGTAGGAGACAAAGAGACTTTCTTAAGGCTATTCCTACCTGGTAAGCAGAAAAAAATGAGTTTTAATGATAGGATCCCTTTAAGGAGTGAGGAATATGCAAATAAGTCTTCATGGGTGATAAAGAAGAAGGTGCTCCTAGCGCCCCCTATTGGAAGGAGCTCTCTATAGGTTAATACCTGGTCTTAAAGGACATAATCCTGAAATATTGGCCAAGTCAGAATATGTCCTCCATCAGGAAGAGGCGCGGACCACAGACGGCCGCCATCAGTGCAGAGACGGGACTGCTCTTATTTGCATATTACCCAGAATTCTCAGCAGGTCTCAGAAGTGTTTTCATTTAATCTTTTATATTTGGGCAGGGGGTTACCGTTACTGAGCACAGTCACAACCATACCAAATGTATCCAGTTTTGTTACACAGGTTTCGTTGGTCACAATTTTAGAGTTCATTTTACAAAAAAAAATGGGGGTTCACCATGTTAAATGACAAAAGTCTGCGCCGGGGGGGGGGGGCGTAAATGTTTAGTGTTTTTTACCATGTAAAACTTTTATTTCACAGTGTTGGTAGAACTCAATGACTTGGATCAGTACTTTTGCCTATGGCGCTCTGTAACCCCAGCGCTACATCAGCCGTACTCGCCAAATCTCCCAGAATGTCCAGGAGACCCCAGAAATAAGAGGTGACCTCCGAGACTCCTGGAGGGGCCGAGCACAATGTTCCTGCATCCACCGGGAACACTTCACTGCATGGGACATAGACACGTCATGTGCTGGTCATACCACAAAAAGGGGTACACTACACCCCTACAACAGGTTTGCCTGGGCACTCATCTGTATACAGTAGTTCTGGGGCATCCGGCCATTATCAGTACATAGCAGGGTTATGGCAATGTACTGATGTGGGGAAAACACCCCGAAACAGCCGCCTACAGATGGGAGTCCAAGTCCCTTTTTTTGGTTGCTTTGAGCTAATTTGCATATTTTTGCCCATGGAGCATCAATTGAAGTCTCTATAAACCTGGTGTACAAGTTTGCATTTTTTGCTCACTGGCACCTGAGCTTTGCCATATACAAGAGGCACCGCCTGCCTGCGCCTGCGCCAGGGCTATAAAGACTGGTGAGAGTAATGCTAGTCCTAAATCCGCCCCGCTATATCACTATATTCTAATAATTCCTCACAAAAGTTATAAAAACAGCATTGTGGCGACAGAAACCTCCCAAGTCATTATTACCTACAGTAGGCGCCCACCCTGCTCTCCAATGTGAACCACTCAGGTATTCACAACAAGGACTGTCACTCCTTATCTACAGCAGAGGGAGCATTCTCCCCATTATCTACAGCAGAGGGAGCATTCTCCCCATTATCTACAGCAGAGGGAGCATTCTCCCCATTC
This sequence comes from Leptodactylus fuscus, assembly GCF_031893055.1. Lineage (NCBI taxonomy): Eukaryota > Metazoa > Chordata > Amphibia > Anura > Leptodactylidae > Leptodactylus > Leptodactylus fuscus. Next base: position 76,299,267 of record NC_134275.1, read on the forward strand.
TCCAGCAGAGGGAGCATTCTCCCCATTATCTACAGCAGAGGGAGCATTCTCCCCATTATCTACAGCAGAGGGAGCATTCTCCCCATTCTCCAGCAGAGGGAGCATTCTCCCCATTATCTATAGCAGAGGGAGCATTCTCCCCATTATCTATAGCAGAGGGAGCATTCTCCCCATTATCTACAGCAGAGGGAGCATTCTCCCCATTCTCCAGAAGAGGGAGCATTCTCCTCATTCTCTATAGCAGAGGGAGCATTCTCCCCATTATCTATAGCAGAGGGAGCATTCTCCTCATTCTCTATAGCAGAGGGAGCATTCTCTCCATTCTCCAGCAGAGGGAGCATTCTCCCCATTATCTATAGCAGAGGGAGCATTCTCCTCATTCTCTATAGCAGAGGGAGCATTCTCCCCATTATCTACAGCAGAGGGAGCATTCTCCCCATTCTCCAGCAGAGGGAGCATTCTCCCCATTATCTATAGCAGAGGGAGCATTCTCCCCATTATCTATAGCAGAGGGAGCATTCTCCCCATTTTCTACAGCAGAGGGAGCATTCTCCCCATTCTCCAGCAGAGGGAGCATTCTCCCCATTATCTATAGCAGAGGGAGCATTCTCCCCATTCTCCAGCAGAGGGAGCATTCTCCCCATTATCTATAGCAGAGGGAACATTCTCCCCATTATCTATAGCAGAGGGAACATTCTCCCCATTATCTATAGCAGAGGGAGCATTCTCCCCATTATCTATAGCAGAGGGAGCATTCTCCCCATTATCTATAGCAGAGGGAGCATTCTCCCCATTATCTATAGCAGAGGGAGCATTCTCCCCATTCTCCAGTGGAGGGAGCATTCTCCCCATTATCTATAGCAGAGGGAGCATTCTCCCCATTATCTATAGCAGAGGGAGCATTCTCCCCATTCTCCAGTGGAGGGAGCATTCTCCCCATTATCTATAGCAGAGGGAGCATTCTCCCCATTATCTACAGCAGAGGGAGCATTCTCCCCATTATCTACAGCAGAGGGAGCATTCTCCCCATTATCTACAGCAGAGGGAGCATTCTCCCCATTATCTATAGCAGAGGGAGCATTCTCCCCATTATCTACAGCAGAGGGAGCATTCTCCCCATTATCTATAGCAGAGGGAGCATTCTCCCCATTATCTATAGCAGAGGGAACATTCTCCCCATTATCTATAGCAGAGGGAGCATTCTCCCTATTCTCCAGCAGAGGGAGCATTCTTCCCATTCTTCAGCAGAGTTCATACTTGTGGTCATGCTCTACAAGTGTAATAGTCTAATAACTCCAGATAGCATAAGATAGATAGGGGAGAATGCTGAACCAGAACAAGATTTTTTTTTTTTTTTACCGTCCAACTTACAAGTGTCTGCTCACTGAGGGTCCCATAGAGTGGAGCGGCGGTCACGCACACACGCTACCGTCCCATTCACCTCTACATACGTGTGACCGTCTGAAACGGAGGAGCATGGAGACACTGGCGTGGTGTCTACCAAGAAGGGGAAACAATCCTGCCCAGACCACTTTCCCTTCTGCTGACTCCTTTATAGCTCCTGGGGTCCGCGGGGCCCCGCGTGTGTCCCTATTCAGCGCTCCGCCACTCCCTAGTGTACTGAGCGGTGTCTGGTACTCACGGCAGCGGCTCGGTTTGTCCATGTCCGTCCATGTTCCGTCCCGCTGGCATTTTCGTACTTTTGGCCCAGAAATTTCTCTTTCCCCACGACAAACAAACTCAATCTCATAATCCACGGGGAGATATTCTACGGCTTTTACCTGAGAGAGGGTCAGGCCCCGATAACGTATTCCCCCGTCCCGAGGGGGGTGTATGATACGGCAACCTGCGGGGAAAACGGCAAAGAGCAAAGGATTAAGATCAAAGCAAAATCTGTACCCTGACAACAACTGTACCCTGACAACTGTACCCTAGCCCTTCTCTATATCCTGACAACTATACCCTGTCCCTTCTCTATATCCTGACAACTATACCCTGTCCCTTCTCTATATCCTGACAACTATACCCTGTCCCTTCTCTATATCCTGACAGCTATACCCTGTCCCTTCTCTATATCCTGACAACTATACCCTGGCCCTGCTGTATATCCTGACAACTATACCCTGTCCCTTCTCTATATCCTGACAACTATACCCTGTCCCTTCTCTATATCCTGACAACTATACCCTGTCCCTTCTCTATATCCTGACAACTATACCCTGTCCCTGCTGTATATCCTGACAACTATACCCTGTCCCTTCTCTATATCCTGACAACTATACCCTGGCCCTGCTGTATATCCTGACAACTATACCCTGTCCCTTCTCTATATCCTGACAACTATACCCTGGCCCTGCTGTATATCCTGACAACTATACCCTGTCCCTTCTCTATATCCTGACAACTGTACCCTGTCCCTTCTCTATATCCTGACAACTATACCCTGTCCCTTCTCTATATCCTGACAACTGTACCCTGTCCCTTCTCTATATCCTGACAACTATACCCTGTCCCTTCTCTATATCCTGACAACTATACCCTGTCCCTGTTGTATATCCTGACAACTATACCCTGTCCCTGCTGTATATCCTGACAACTATACCCTGTCCCTTCTCTATATCCTGACAACTATACCCTGTCCCTGCTGTATATCCTGACAACTATACCCTGTCCCTTCTCTATATCCTGACAACTATACCCTGTCCCTGCTGTATATCCTGACAACTATACCCTGTCCCTTCTCTATATCCTGACAACTATACCCTGTCCCTGCTGTATATCCTGACAACTGTACCCTGTCCCTGCTGTATATCCTGACAACTATACCCTGTTCCTTCTCTATATCCTGACAACTATACCCTGTTCCTTCTCTATATCCTGACAACTATACCCTGTCCCTTCTCTATATCCTGACAACTATACCCTGTCCCTTCTCTATATCCTGACAACTATACCCTGTCCCTTCTCTATATCCTGACAACTGTACCCTGTCCCTTCTCTATATCCTGACAACTGTACCCTGTCCCTGCTGTATATCCTGACAACTATACCCTGTCCCTTCTCTATATCCTGACAACTATACCCTGTCCCTTCTCTATATCCTGACAACTGTACCCTGTCCCTGCTGTATATCCTGACAACTATACCCTGTCCCTGCTGTATATCCTGACAACTATACCCTGTTCCTTCTCTATATCCTGACAACTATACCCTGTCCCTTCTCTATATCCTGACAACTATACCCTGGCCCTTCTCTATATCCTGACAACTATACCCTGGCCCTGCTGTATATCCTGACAACTATACCCTGTCCCTTCTCTATATCCTGACAACTATACCCTGTCCCTGCTGTATATCCTGACAACTATACCCTGTTCCTTCTCTATATCCTGACAACTATACCCTGGCCCTTCTCTATATCCTGACAACTATACCCTGTCCCTTCTCTATATCCTGACAACTATACCCTGTCCCTTCTCTATATCCTGACAACTATACCCTGTGTCCTGACATCTCCATGTCCAGCCGTCTTAGGTCTCAGACGTGCGGCCTCAGGTGACGCGCCGCCCGGCTTTCTCGTATCTCACCTGTTGTGCTGTTATTCACTGATCCATAGACAGGAGAGAGCCAGAGAGCCAGGAGGAGAAAACCGCAAAACATCTGCAAGTAAAGAGACCGCAATGGAGAGTCAGAAAGAGAAGAGACGTGGGGAGGAGAGTGAAAGACGGACACAGAGGTCACATGGGGTAAGATAAAGGACAGTATGACCCCGGAGCGAGGGAGCCCTCAGGGTTATAGCGTCTGCCATAGTCTGTGTAATAGTCCACCTCATACAGTAATGTACTATATACGGTATATATACTGCACTATAAATTAGCAGCTATCGGATGGAAGACCCTGGGGAGGATTTTTTTCCTTTTTTTTCTATTGTTAAGCATGGACAAGACTCAAGACCTGATGAGCTGGAGATTCCTGTGTGCACATGTGCCTGTTACCATCCTCCCAGGAGCTAAGGACAGCATGGACACCATGAGGAAGACAAAGCTGGAGGAGAAACCTACATGGAAGTGTGGACTTTTTTCAAGGAGATGATTTCTGGCATCTATTGCTGATGTGTGAAGATGCTACAGCTGACTGGTATTTCTTTCTATTACTGTGGACACGTGGGACTCTGTTACAACCTGGGAACCATCACCCACCTACCCAGGTGTTTATGGAAGCTTGGCAAGAGAGCAGCACCCTGTCTACCTGGATGGCTTCAGACCTCTCTGGGCAGCAGAACACAGTGGTAAGAAGAAAGGAGGAGGAGCAGGAGGAGGAGCAGGAAGAGGAGGAGGAAGAGGAGGAGGAGGAGGAAGAGGAGGAGGAAGAGGAGGAGGAGGAGGAGGAGGAGGAGGAGGAAGAGGAGGAGGAGAAAGGGAGGAGGAGGGAGGAGGAGGAAGGAAGAGGGAGGAGGAGGAAGGAAGAGGGAGGAGGAGGGAGGAGGAAGGAGGAGGGAGGAGGAGGAGGAAGAGGAAGAAGAGGAGGAGGAGGAAGAGGAGGAAGAAGGGGAGGAGGAGGAGGAGGAAGGAGGAGGAAGAAGAGGAGGAGGAGGAAGGAGGAGGAAGAAGAGGAGGAGGAAGAGGAGAAGGAGGAGGAAGGAGAAGGAGGAAGAAGAAGAAGAGGAGGAGGAGGAAGAAGAGGAGGAGGAAGAAGAGGAGGAGGAAGAGGAGGAGGAAGAAGAGGAGGAGGAGGAAGAGGAGGAGGAAGAGGAGGAGGAAGAAGAGGAGGAGGGCTTGTGATGAAGGACATTTGGGGCATTTTTTGTTGTTAATGGACAATAGTGCTGATACAAGATACCGAACTATCAGCTGTGAGCAGGAGATCTCACTACCTACCACTACCACATGTTATTATGATAGCTGTCTATGTCCCCACCTCTGCCTGTTATATCTACATGCTGTGACCCCCCCTCCTCGTGTCCTCCAACCACATTCGGCTGTATTATTAACATCACTCCGCACAGAGAACTAAATGATCCTGCAGTGTGTCTGTGTTTCTTTCTTTTTAGTTGCTATGATTCCTAGGATTTCTCTATCTGCCATGAGCTTGTATGTGTTTCTCTCTTGTTATATACTACTGTACCATCTATGAAACTGTATCACTGAATGTACCCATTGTGGGACTATGAAAGGATTATCTTATCTATACAGATATTACAACTATTTCTGCCATTTAACCATATAACGACATGTAATGCTTCCAATCAAAAAAATTATATATAATACCGCCATCACTATAATAATATCCGATTATACCACATTGCCTCGTGAAGTAAATACCACCATACAGAGACTATATAACCGCTGTATGCATACATTCATCTAATAGCAGGTCTATATAATGACTGATTAATGATAAATAGTGCCGCCATCATCATACACTACAATAACATACCGTAATACTGCCACACTAAGTAAAGGCCACCATACAGAGAGCATATAACCGCTGTATGCATAAATTCATCTAATAGCAGATCTATATAATGACTGATTAATGATAAATAGTGCCGCCATCATCACACACTAAAATATACCGTAGCAGTGACACAGTAAGTAGATCCCATCATACCCTTACCCTATGTATAAAGTGACCTAAGATGTGCGGCTAAATAAGTATAATAAATAATGCCGCCACCACCATACACTGGAATAAGAATATAGTACATGCCGCCATATTGTGCTGAGTGACACATATAGTCTTCTAATACCAGCCCTATACTATATATAAATAACATTGTGACGCCCCCCAGCACAGATGATGAGACCGCCCCGGCCTACAACCACTCTCCTCCTCCTCCTCATGTAATTCTCCAGATTTAGGCCCTTGCACTCACTTTTGTCTTTTTCGTTCTGTAACAAGTGACCTGTACCGCTCCCAATGATGTCCGCCGCGTCACATGATGAGCATCATCCAATAGTGCAGCTGGGAAGAGATCACATGACCATAAGACATATATAATAAGAGTCACAAAGTAATGTCTATATAGACGTGTAGTGAGGACATGCTGGGGGTTGTAGTCCTCTATATACAGTGTTGGCCAAAAGTATTGGCCCCCCTGCAATTCTGTCAGATAATACTCAGTTCCTTCCAGACAATGATTGCAATCACAAATTCTTTGGTATTATCTTCATTTAATTTGTCTTCAATGAAAAACCATAAAAAGAATTGTCAAAAAGCCAAATTGGATATAATTCCACAGCAAACATAAAAAAGGGGGTGGACAAAAGTATTGGCACTGTTTGAAAAATCATGTGATGCTTCTGTAATTTGTGTAATTAACAGCACCTGTTACTTACCTGAGGCACCTAACAGGTGGTGGCAATAACTAAATCACACATTATGAAGTCTGAAGACGACCATCACATTGTGCAGCATCATGTAGGGCCCAGTGTGAGAAAGCTGGGTCTCCCTCAGAGGTCAGGGCTCTTCCAGCAGGACAAGGACCCAAAACACACTTCAGGTCAGCACTAGAAAATGGTGGTGAGAGAAAGCCCTGGAGACTTGTAAAGTGGCAGCAATGAGTCCAGCCCTGAATCCCATAGAACACCTGTGGGGGAGGGGGAGAGATCTCTTGGTGGCAGTTTGGAGAAGGCCCCCTTCACATCTCAGGGGGGACCGCGAGCAGTTTGCCAAAGAATAAGGGTCTAAGATTCCAGCAGAGCCTTGTAAGAAACTCATTGCTGGTTAGCGGAAGCGGTTGTGCGCAGTTATTGTGTCTAAAGGTTGTGCTACCAAGTATTAGGCTGAGGGGGCCAATACTTCTGTCCGCACCAGTTTTGGAGTTTGGGGTAAAATGATCAATGATGTGACTTTTTTTTCATTCTCTTTTGTGTTTTTTCATTGCAAGCAAAATAAATGAAGATATTACCAAAGAGTTTGTGCTTGTAATCATTATCTGGGAGACACCGAGGATTATCTGATAGAACTGCAGCGGGCGATACTTTTGGTCAAAACTGTATACAGTATAATAGTGTAGTGAGGACATGCTGGGGGTTGTAGTCCTCTATGTATACCGTGTAATAGTGTAGTGAGGACATGCTGGGGGTTGTAGTCCTCTATGTATACCGTGTAATAGTGTAGTGAGGACATGCTGGGGGTTGTAGTCCTCTATGTATACAGTATAATAGTGTAGTGAGGACATGCTGGGGGTTGTAGTCCTCTATGTATACCGTGTAATAGTGTAGTGTGGACATGCTGGGGGTTGTAGTACAAATCTAACGCAGCAGCAGACGACATCTTTCAGGGAACCCTTCCTGAGAGTCAGTGGCGGTAGCGGCTGCAGAGCTTTGTACTGCTCCACGGCACTGGAAGCTTCTCGGCCTCTCTGAATCTACTTTATTTAGCCGCATGTAAAATATAAACACAAGGGCGAACGTCTCGCGTTGCATCCAGCCTGGGAAATACAATCTATCCGGACGTTTCAGGGGCATCGCCGCCTCTCTGCAGTCATTCATAACCAGATTTAAAGGGGTTCTCCAGAGGTAGGTAGGCCGAGGCCAGGAGGGGCCCAGACTATAGGGTCCTTTACCGTACATGCACTCCCTGCACAGCCAGGCATGCACATTCATTTCATGCAGGAGAGGGGAATAAGCCACAGGCAAGATGTCTGACCCTTTTCCCTGCTCTCATAGACTGTTATTACCCCCATGATTGTCATGTATATAGTGATGGAGTATATACTGTATGTCCCTTGTATATTCTGTATGTACACAGAGGAAGTAGTGTCCAATGTATATAGTATGTATACAGGGATGGAGTATATACCGTGTACACTGCTGCGCTCTAAGAGCCTTCATGGGCTCCATCATATACACTCACCGGCCACTTTATTAGGTACACCATGCTAGTAACGGGTTGGACCCCCTTTTGCCTTCAGAACTGCCTCAATTCTTCGTGGCATAGATTCAACAAGGTGCTGGAAGCATTCCTCAGAGATTTTGGTCCATATTGACATGATGGCGTCACACAGTTGCCGCAGATTTGTCGGCTGCACATCCATGATGCGAATCTCCCGTTCCACCACATCCCAAAGATGCTCCTCTATTGGATTGAGATCTGGTGACTGTGGAGGCCATTGGAGTACAGTGAACTCATTGTCATGTTCAAGAAACCAGTCTGAGATGATTCCAGCTTTATGACATGGCATTGCATTATCCTGCTGAAAGTAGCCATCAGATGTTGGGTACATTGTGGTCATAAAGGGATGGACATGGTCAGCAACAATACTCAGGTAGGCTTTGGCGTTGCAACGATGCTCAATTGGTACCAAGGGGCCCAAAGAGTGCCAAGAAAATATTCCCCACACCATGACACCACCAGCACCAGCCTGAACCGTTGATACAAGGCAGGATGGATCCATGCTTTCATGTTGTTGACGCCAATTTCTGACCCTACCATCCGAATGTCGCAGCAGAAATCGAGACTCATCAGACCAGGCAACGTTTTTCCAATCTTCAATTGTCCAATTTCGATGAGCTTGTGCAAATTGTAGCCTCAGTTTCCTGTTCTTAGCTGAAAGGAGTGGCACCCGGTGTGGTCTTCTGCTGCTGTAGCCCATCTGCCTCAAAGTTCGATGTACTGTGCGTTCAGAGATGCTCTTCTGGCTACCTTGGTTGTAACGGGTGGCTATTTGAGTCACTGTTGCCTTTCTATCAGCTCGAACCAGTCTGGCCATTCTCCTCTGACCTCTGGCATCAACAACGCATTTCCGCCCACAGAACTGCCGCTCACTGGATGTTTTTTCTTTTTCGGACCATTCTCTGTAAACCCTAGAGATGGTTGTGCGTGAAAATCCCAGTAGATCAGCAGTTTCTGAAATACTCAGACCAGCCCTTCTGGCACCAACAACCATGCCACGTTCAAAGGCACTCAAATCACCTTTCTTCCCCATACTGATGCTCGGTTTGAACTGCAGGAGATTGTCTTGACCATGTCTACATGCCTAAATGCACTGAGTTGCCACCATGTGATTGGCTGATTAGAAATTAAGTGTTAACGAGCAGTTGGACAGGTGTACCTAATAAAGTGGCCGGTGAGTGTATATGTCACATATATTACACTGACCGACACCAGGACAGAGATATGATCATGTGACAGCTCCGGGTTTATGTCATTTCATGTGTTTGGCTCCCATGACCTTATAGAACTCCATATATGATATAGGATACAAAATGTGAACAGAACTAAGATATACAGAGGGGATATAACGTCTATCTACAGAGCAGAGGGTGCACTTCTATATAACGTGTACAGAAGAGGTAGTATATACTCTGTAGGTGTCACCGGTACTATGTATACTGTACATAATGTACACAGAAGAGGTAGTATATACTCTGTAGGTGTCACCTGTAGTATGTATACTGTACATAATGTACACAGAAGAGGTAGTATATACTCTGTAGGTGTCACCTGTAGTATGTATACTGTACATAATTTACACAGAAGAGGTAGTATATACTCTGTAGGTGTCACCGGTACTATGTACACTGTACATAATGTACACAGAAGAGGTAGTATATGCAGGTGATATACAGTGTGTATACAGGAGAAGTATATACTACCAAATATATATTGATATGTAGTATATACCATGTAGGTGATGTATACAGGACACGTAGTATATACTCTGTGGTGATATGTACATGGTATATACAGGACATGTAATATATACTGTGTATGTGATGTATATAGGACATGTAGTATATACTCTGTATGAGATGTATATAAGACATGTAGTATATACTATGTATGTGATGTATACAGGACATGTAGTATATACTCTGTAGGTGATGTATACAGGGTATATACAGGACGATGTAGTATATACTCTGTAGGTGATATATACAGGACGTGTAGCATATACGCTGTAGGTGATACATACAGGACGTGTAGTATATACACTGTAGGTGATATATACAGGACGTGTAGCATATACGCTGTAGGTGATATATACAGGATGTGTAGCATATACGCTGTAGGTGATATATACAGGACGTGTAGCATATACGCTGTAGGTGATATATACAGGACGTGTAGCATATACGCTGTAGGTGATATATACAGGACATGTAGTATATACTCTGTAGGTGATATGTACAAGGTATATACAGGACGTGTAGTATATATGCTGTAGGTGATGTATACAGGACGTGTAGTATATACTCTGTAGGTGATATATACAGGATGTGTAGCATATACGCTGTAGGTGATATATACAGGACATGTAGTATATACTCTGTAGGTGATATGTACAAGGTATATACAGGACGTGTAGTATATACGCTGTAGGTGATGTACACAGGATGTGTAGTATATACTCTGTAGGTGATATGTACAAGGTATATACAGGACGTGTAGCATATACGCTGTAGGTGATATATACAGGACATGTAGTATATACTCTGTAGGTGATGTATACAGGACGTGTAGTATATACGCTGTAGGTGATGTATACAGGATGTGTAGTATATACTCTGTAGGTGATAAGTACAGGGTATATACAGGACGTGTAGTATATATGTGTAATGTATTGAATGTGTGTACAGGAGATTTAGCGTACATTGTGTGTATGGTATACAGTGTATATGTGTGTATACTGTATATATCATCGATATACAGGCAGTGTACCTGCTCTGGGTGTGGACGCTCCAGCAGTCACCCCGGGATGATGCCGTCTCTCTCTCTCTGGCCTGAGGAAGTTGCAGTCTCTGCCGTCTCTCGTCCACCGTCACGGTCTCTCTATGTGCGTGATCCAGAGCTCGGCCTCATGGTAGGTGACTGTCACCTGCAGTCTATGTCAGGCCTCCTCCATGCGATGGCTCAGCAGACAGGCTGTCTCAGGCTCCCAGGCTGTCTCATCCTTCTCCTCCTCCCTCCTCTCTTTCTCTGGAGCTGTCTGTCTCTCTCCTCCCTTCTCTCCTCCCTCTCCCTCCCCCTCCTCCTGTCTCTTTACATCAGCCTCCCCCTGAGAGACAGACAGAGACTGAGCCCTAGTGAGAGACAGCAAGAGACAGGCCTGAAGATGGGGGGACACGGGGGCGCTCTACTAGAGAGCAAATGGAGACAAAGTGAGGTGTATATAGAGACTAGAGGTATATGGAGAGGAGTATATAGGGACATGGCGGGGTCAGCTGCAGGTGACACGTACACACTCACATTATTAGGCGCCGTTCACATGTCCGCCATTTACAGGAATAAAAAACATCCGTGCCATCCTATGAGAGACCCGAACACCGCGGATGTAATGGGGTCCGTAAAGTTTCCGCATGTAATATGATTGACGTGCGATATAATTTAATCTGTAATGAATTATGTCGTGTACCGTCGAGTCCATGGGCCCTCCCCCAGCGATGGCGACCACGGAGCGGTAATGACCATTACGTTATACGCTAAAGGGATGTAAGGGACAGCCGCCTTCCCGCTACATCAGTGCGCAAAGCAGTCAGCGCTCGCACGAGGTCACGTTGTCCCCACGTATTTCACTGGGGTATTTTTGGGGTACAGCAGTCACCAGCAGCAGTTTTTGGATACCGCAGTTTCCTGATAGGCCCACACAACGTGGAGCAGCGTCCTTGCTTGTCCAGGAGATCCGCTCCGCTCTCACGGGTCCTCCATTGGCTTTCGTGTTACGTTACGACCTACTTTAGGACTTCTCGGACAGGTTACTGGACCAGACTCAACCAGCGAAAAGCCGACCCCAAAAAGTGCCAAAAAACTGTCAATAGGCAGCTCTTGTTTTCCAGGTTATAAAAAAACGGACCTTGTACATCTAGCGCGTTTCTGTGTCCGCTTCGTGTGGCATTGTTTTTTTGTTTTTTAAGCTTCACCTACCAATGAATCACTGAAAAACGGATGAAGCGCGGTCAGCTCTCGGAGGACATCTGTCTGCTGTCCATGGTTTTTTTCACAAACCTATAGACTTGCATGGCTGAAATAAGTAGAGAAGAATGATAACTAGTGGATGCCATGATTGGTTTTCTCATGTGAAAAGGAAACGTACCCGTGACCGTCTCCTCGCTGTAATGGCTCCATTTTTTCCACATACAGCACAATTGTTCGTGTAAAGGGCCCCTTAAGATCTTCTTGCCCCGGTGTGACAGAAAAGCCCCAGGACACCGTATGAGTAGGCCGTGCAGAAGGTACAAAGTGGCGCAAAAGGCACAACCTACTGCACCACCGGCCACAACAGCACATATAGAGAATAATTGCACCGCCCTCCATCCTGAAACACAGCAATGTCCACCTCCCTGTGCTAGTTGGTGGCTTTCTTCTTGGATGTATTCCTGGAGGTGATAGTCAGAAGTGGCCATTACTGATACCCTGCACTGACTGGTGAACGTTGCAGGACAGGAGCCCATAGTGTCTGTAGGTGGAGTTGACGTGTTCCCCTATAACTGTAGGTTTTGTGCCTCTAGTGAGCCAAGGTCCGGGCCTAGCCATACTGAGGAGTGACAGAAGCCTGAGGAGAAGTTGAGCCTGTTGAACCATTATGTGAGAACGGTGAGAGAGAGACAGGGCCTGGAGTGGAGAGACCGAGGAAGTTCTGGGCTACATAACGTGTCTATAGGTGACCACACCAGTGACTGACCAATATGGCTGTAAGTTATGCTCATACTGCAAGTAGAGAAGGCGACAAGAGTCAGATGGTGTAAAAGTAAAGATGGGCACAGACATGATAATATCTGCTGCGTGTGCGGAATGTGCCAGAACCGTCCGAACATCCAGTCTGTATGAGGGCGTCCGAACTCTTCCCTAATAGAGAGGCTAGAGGTGCGAACGAGCGGGCAGCTGGATGTCAACATGCCCAATCCTAGTGTTCTTATGGGAGATAAATCATCAGGATAGTCTTGGCAGCGGCCTACTCCATTCTGTACATTCAAAATAACATGCACTCTCAGCCAAGCATGTGTATGGGGGTCAGGGCTCATAGGTGCATGGAAGGATTGGGCAGGAGCTGTCATCCATATTGGGCACAACCTAATCTCTAGGGGTCAATAGGAGACTGTACAAGTGTTCGGCGACTGTTCAGACTGTGCCCAGGTTCAGGTTGGGAAGCTTGGCTTGTGTATCGGACAGATTTACAGGCCCAAATCCAGTTTAGCAGGACAGAATTCAGCAAGTCACAGGTAAATCTGGCAGATACATGGCCAAACTGGTCTTAAGGTGACAGTAACCACTGCGAGTGATGTGTCTCAGCTGGAGAAAGTAAACAATTCCTGTTCACGCCAAAAAAAACGCAGCGAAAATAGCGCAGGTGCTTTATTTACTACTGACAGTCTATGGTGGTCCAGTGGGGCAAAGGATTACCTTACTGAGAGGTATAGAAGGAGGAACAGTAACGTAAAGGAGTCCAGGGGGGGAATAAGGATATGTAAGGTGTATAACGGGTAAAGATATATAAATATGTACAGTATATAGAGGGGAGTATATAGAGAATAGTAATATACAGAGAGGTGTATAGAGAGGATCATGATACATAAAGAAGTATATAAATAGAGGTATGTATATAGAAAATACGAGTCGACAAATAGGTGTATATGGAAGCTAAGGCTATACAGAAAGAAGTATATAGGGTATACACAAAGCTTTATATAGAAGGGAAGGATATAGAGAGAGGTGTAGATGGAGGAGAAGTATGTAGAAAGTTGTATATAGGGAACATGCATATACAGAGAGGTATGTATACAAGGTAAGGGTATAAATGTATACAAGGTAAGGGTATACAAAGAGGTATTTATAGAGAGCTCTGCCTACAGAACAGTCTACTCAGTTACACGTCTTTGTGCATATCCTCCATATACATCTCTGTATACATCTGTATTAGCCATACGAGAACCCCACTGTTTACCCAAATAGTCATGAGACCTGCTGACAGTTGTGTAGTGAAGCCCGAGCCATCACCGCAGCAGCCAATTCCCCAAAGTGTTAATAACCAGTCATATAGTCATCGGTCGCCATGATCAGCCCTTACATGAGACTCGCTGGAGGACTGCGGCGTATACCTGGCCACTGTGCACACACTGCTACTACTTACTGCTTATGTAACTGCAGTCACCAGATTGTCATTGTATAGCGAGAGTGGATGTAACCAGATCAGTAACCGTGGGATAAAAACGTGACCGGCGCCATTCTTTGGGAAGTTCTGTTCAGTTTGTGAATGACAGTCCAAGTTTCCAGGAGTCGCAATAAGCAGATACAAGCTTATAGAGGATTGTGATTCTCCAGGCTGCTCTATATTCATGTCACTAGATAAGTGACATAGAATTTGTGTCCCCTAAGGCAATTCATAGCTTCGGTGTTTCTCTATGTGAAACCTATCACTACTTGCGATTGGTTTCTCCCTGACAGCTCTTACAAGCAGGAGGCAGGTAGGAGCAGTGTAAAGCAGCATCTCAAAGGATACACTGGAGGCTCTACACACAGCACTCACAGATAGTACAAACAGGCATTGGGAGTGATGGAAGCGCAGTGTGAAGCTGGTGACTCTACTCACAGATAGTATACACAGGCACTGCAAATCACAGGAGAGAGGAGGGTGAAGATGAGGAGTGTACACAAGGCAATCACAGATCATCAAGATGTATCTCATATATTAACTTCAGATTTTGCACGCAACACAAACTGATGTAAAACAGTAAAACTCAAAAAAAGCAGTATGAAGCTGCATCTCATAGAATACACTGGAGAATCTACACACAGTACTCACAGATAATATAGAGAGGCAGTGAGAATCAGGAGAGAGCAGTATGAAACTGAATCTCATAGGATACACTGGAGAATCTACACACAGCACTCACAGATAATATAGAGAGGCAGTGAGAATCAGGAGAGAGCAGTATGAAGCTGAATCTCATAGGATACACTGGAGAATCTACACACAGCACTCACAGATAATATAGGGAGGCAGTGAGAATCAGAGAGCAGTATGAAGCTGAATCTCATAGGATACACTGGAGAATCTACACACAGCACTCACAGATAATATAGGGAGGCAGTGAGAATCAGGAGAGAGCAGTATGAAGCTGCATCTCATAGAATACACTGGAGAATCTACACACAGCACTCACAGATAATATAGAGAGGCAGTGAGCACAGATGTGGACATAGCATAAGCTTGGATGTTGCTAGTGAGATATTGCATATTACCAACCACTTCTCCATTCAAACAGGTGGGACTCAGGACCCCCATTCTCAAGATCAATGGGAGTCTTACAGATCTAGCTGTTATCTACTATACAGTGGATCGGGGATCACTTGTTATTTCTGGAATACCCCTTTAAGTTTCCAAATCCTATATTTGTTCCTGTTTGCGGTGTAGTCTATTTGGTCGCTAGATGTCAGCACATGTAATACTTCATCACTAGTAATATGGGACCCCTATAAAATAAACTTCTGATAAGACTGTGTACACTTTATATGGCAGTGCCCCTTTAAGGAGGCTGAAGTGAGCCGTGAAGCCTTGTACCAGGAGAGTGAGCAGTAGACTACGGGAAGCAGGAGATCTCAGTGTGCACAGGGGCAGAGCCGCGTCACCAGCTGTGCCCGTCTGATCACTACCAGCCCCTGCTGCTTCCACACCGCGCCTCACACCTCAGGCGTCTGCCACAAATGACAGTCCCCGCGGTGTCGCCCGTGGCATTGTGCCCTCCAGGATGTGGGTCACTCTGTACACGAGGCTATAATATATTCCATGTGCTGTTTACTGCTTCACTGAGATAAGAGATGACAAGCGGAGCCTGGAAGATATCGCTGCACGACACAGAATACAGTCCAGACTATCGCGGCCCAGATCTAATCTGTCCTAAATTCGGTGTGGATAACCCTTATAATGTATGGTTAGAGAGGACGGGTCTGTTTCCTGACACAAAGCTCCAAAGCCACCACTGTCCTTCATACTGGTCACAGTGGACCCCCTGAGTATCCTGAATACCCATATCTGCCAGGGCCCCCAAATACAGTGACTACCCATACCTTGAATTTGCCAAGTTGACCGCCACAATATTGATAACTTTACCCATCTGGTTCTGGTGAAAGCTGTGACAACTAATAAAGCTTATAATACAGATATCACACAAGTTGTCACTCAGACTTCCCGAGACTCCCAATTGGAAAATCTCCTCATTGTAACAAATATGGTAGCCACAATGGTGGCCATACTGAATGCCACCCCAATAGGAACAGCAGGGCTGAAAGAACATTTCACAACTCGAACGAAAGCAACTGATGGTCTAATAGTACAAGGCAAAATCCCTTTAATATGGCTGAAAATCCTGAATGTCAAATAATCCAGAACTTGTACAACACGGAATTGGTCAAGTCCAAAAGCAGAAGTGAAGAGTCACATAAGGAAAGTCCTCAGCAAAAAATAAAAAAATTCTGACGCAGCAGAGTCAAATTAGAATCGTGTACCAAATACATGAGAACCAATGATAAAGAAAAAATACCAAGAGGAGCAACAACATTACGAGGACACACAAGGGAAAAAGGTTTGGAAATCGGTGGAAGAGTAGAAATGGTTCCAAAGGAGCCGCGTCTGCTGGTGCACTCTGTCATCTTGACAAAGCTCAGCCATCAAACTTTCCATAGTACGTAAGCTAGGAACCTCCATCAGCCAGGATAGGCGTGTAGGGGGTGTCGGGGACTTCCAGAGTCTAGAGATGACCGACCTTACTGCGACCAGCATAAACCCCAGGAGTCTACGGGTGGGCTTCTAGAACTCACACGAAAATATGGAGAGGAGTAAAGGGGCAAGATCGCCCACCAGGTCTACTCCTGTGACCTGCAGGACAACTCGTCAAATCCCAGGCTAAAAAGGGCGCAGAGTGACACCGCCAACATCGTTCAGACGTGGAGGGATAAAGTTCATGGAGCTCTGCACCACCTAAAGAGTATCTTATAATTAGTCTCCTGCGCTTTACACGAGATGGAAAACTTGTGGAACACACGGAAGGCAGAGGGTCACACACCCAGATCCCTTTCCCAACTATCCACGAACACTGGCAGATTACCATCAGGATGCTCCAACAACACATCATACAGGAGGGAAACAGTGTGGGTAGGAGGAGAGGGGGAAAGGCAGACATGTTCAAGAGTAAGCTGGGCTCTATGAAGATCGTTAGAGTGTCAGAGAGGCCTAGAAGTGGGAGAGTTGACAGTGCTGCCAATGGGGGGCAAACGAGTTGGGGTGTGAAGTCTGGATCAACAATACAGTGCTAGGGAGAAGGGAAGAAGCCGATGTGACCTGCCGGAATTGCAGAACCGGATCACCTACCGAGTGAGACAAGAAAGAGGAGCGGAGCGCCACAGGAAAGTCTGGATTGCTCGAGATCGGAGTCATTGGGCCATCGTTTCTAAAGAGCTTCCACATCACGCCATATAGACGGCACACCCCCAGCATCTGCCGAGCAACATAGGGGAGCAGGTGAGTTTTGCTGTCAGACCAAAGCCTCTTATGAAGCCAAGGAAGAGCAGTGAGAGGGCTCAGCGACTCCTCAAGAGCAACCCAGAGTTTGGAGCGAGCAGAATGGTGCCAGCCAAAGATGCGCCAGAGTCACCTCCAAAAAAACCCCAAACCATCTTATCAAAAGACTTCTCCACATCCAAGGATAGCAACATCATAGGGATCTGCGAGCGCTGTGCACAATGGATTGCAGAGAAGGCCTTCAAGGTATTATCTCAGGCTTCCCTACAGGGGATAAATCCCACCTGGTCAGGGTGCACAAGGTCTCCCATGTACGGGCTCAGGCAAACCGCAATCAATTTAGCGTGTAGTTTGGTGTCCGTATTGAGCAGGGAGATCGGGCTATAACTCATCTGAATTATTAAGAGTCCAGAGCCGCCGTTTGCGCCAGTCATTGTGTTTTCTGCTCGCTGATTCTTGCTTGTAAAATGGTTCCAGCCCTTTTGTTGGGTCTAATTTTTATAAGAATTTAGTCCCTTAAAGGTCACTGTAAAAATGTGAGAACTGTTTAGTAATATATCACCCGAAAGCGGAGATCTGATGCTGCAAGTTACAGGCCCAAAGCCTGAAGTGGCAGTACTAATGGATTGTGACGCCATCAGGTCGTCTTCAGTCACGTGCAGGGTTGTCCATGGAAGTCTTCTCCGGGCATGGAAGTCCATATATGTACAGACATAAATTCGCCATATAGCCTGATGGATATTGATGTAGATGTCGATCTGAAGCCACACCAGGTCTCCATGACAACTCTAAATCTTTGCATGTGATTATATTAAAAATATCCTAAAAATCCTGCAGTTCTGACTTTGTCCACTAGGCCATATAATATGCTGAGACTTCCTGTTCGCTGTAGATTTCTTTGCAACAGTCACCTCACTTACAGCACACGCAATGACCTCTGCGCAGGTCACAGAACATGCCGAAAAAATATTCCCATAGAAGTCCGTAGGGTCTGGCCAGACCATCGTGTCTATCGCCCATGTCCTTCTATAGGAAGTCACCCAATATTTTAGGCTTTGTGGGCAAAAGTTAGAATTGCAAGATTTTTAGGATTTTTTTTTTTTTAATCTAGCTATTAATTTGAAAATTAAAAACAAAATCATCAAAAAAATTCATGGTGTTTAACCTAAAAATATTATTTAAACTCTAGGTCATTAAAAAAAAATAAAATTCTGCGTTCCAAAAGCCACATTTCACATATTCTGCAGAAGTAGCCACATGGGGTCTGTTTTTTTTTTTGTGGAGTACGTTGTATTTTTAATGGAACCATTCTATCGAGCTTATAATATATTGAGAATGTTTTCAGGAATTTTTTTAGGTGACGGAGAAAAGACAAATCCGACCCAGGTTCATTTTATCCTCTGTGTCTGTACAAGGACGACTTTACCAAATGTATAACATTTGGCTTTTATACTAATATTATTTGTCGTTGTGTTGCCACATTCCACCAACATTACCTTAGTTTTTTGGCTCTTCCATGGACATAGCTGAGGGGGGGGACGACTTGTTTTTTGTAGAGTGAGTTGTAGTTTTACATTTTTGGTCTGATGTAACTTTTTGATGAGCTTTTAATTCCTGTTCTTAGAAAGACGGATGGAGAAATTCTGGTTTGTTTTACCACATTGTACCATACATGATAAGCAAGAAGATCATTTTATACTTTGGGTCATTACATATGCGACAATACCAATTATACCTAGTGTTTTGTAGAAGGAAATTTTTTACCAGTTTTTTTTTTTCATAAATTATTCTAACCACTTTATTATTTCAGACTATGATACTTGATCCTGGAATCTTTTAATTGCATCAATAATCCACCGCAGAACTTCTGCATTGCTGGTGTTTTACACTGATAGGAAGCCTACTAGGCCCTGCTGAGGTCTTCAATGGATGCCAGTTAATATGACCATGAATGTAGAAACTTTCCATGATCTGAGACCCATTAGACCCAGCCAGGATTTCATTATTGTGGACAGGATGGCAGGAAGATAATCCGACCACAATAAGGACATCATGGCTGGTTATCAGGAGGACACTACATGTATGAGAAGGTAACCCGACCACAATAAGGACATCATGGCTGGTTATCAGGAGGAGACACTACATGTATGAGAAGATAACCCGACCACAATAAGGACATCATGGCTGGTTATCAGGAGGACACTACATGTATGAGAAGATAACCCGACCACAATAAGGACATCATGGCTGGTTATCAGGAGGACACTACATGTATGAGAAGATAACCTGACCACAATAAGGACATCATGGCTGGTTACACTACATATATGAGAAGATACCCGACCGTAATAGAAAAAACATCATGGCTAAGTCCCAGACCATAGAGAGTTCCCTCATTCATGGTCGTATCCATTGACACCAAATGAAGACAACAGATGTCACCACTGAGATGGTTAAAGGAAAGCCATGTTTTTTAATTATTTATATTTGCACAATGTTCAGCTTTTCATTGTCTACAAATTTATGTTCATGGGTAGAAGCCTTTAAGCAGGATCTAATAGGTTCTGCTACATGGCAGACCTGGGGGCGATTGTTAGGTCTCTGACAGCCAAGGCAACCCATTGACACCCCTGGTTTTGTTGCAGAGATGCCGATAGGCTTTAAGGAGCCCCCACCTACTATAAACCCACTTAGGTGCTGCAGTGAGTACTGACCATGACATCTGAGGGTTTAAAGATTGGGATTAGAATGATCTGTGACACTTGCCAATGGTGCGGTAACAACCATGTATCACTTTCCATCTCATTTGATCACGACCATGTAACAGGTGTTGGAGTTGCGCCCACTGCACACATTTGGAGGATTCCGCACTCACCAGGCTCAGACACCACAACATATTTATTGAGAGTGACATAGTGCTGCATCAAACAGACACAGTTCTCATAGCAGCGAGACGTGTCCTCCTGAGCGATCACAGTCCTCATCGCCTACCTATGTCCTCCATACCCAAGTAAAGTCCTCCTGTTCCGGCTACAAATACTTCCCTAGACCTAGAAGCGTTCTGCTGGAAAATGTCAATGGATTAGATTCAGGCTCGTCATTCCTTTGCTCGTGTCTTTTGTTAGTAGTTTTACTCCGGTCTTAGAGCTTCCTCCACCATAAAATCACATGATCCATTTTCTAGCTGCGTCACCCCCATAAAGCTGCACTAGTCTGCATCAATGTTACCTGCTTTACAAAGCTAACCCGCCCCCCTCCCCCATGCCAGCTCACAGACTCACGCTCCTGTTGTGTCTGAACATCCCTGCACTAGCTCTCCCCCCTCCTCGCTCCCGCCCTGTGCTGCTCTCCCCTTCCTCAGGTTCTGTATCCCTACCGTCCAAGCTGGTCACATCACTCAACCCCCTCAAGTGCTCCACCGAGTCACTTTTCTGCAGGTCAGATGCGATGGTCTGCAGGCTGAGGAGGGAGACCGTGTCTGCCGGAGGACCCAGGTCTCCTTCTGTCATAGAGGTGGGTGCTTCGGCTCCAAGAGGTGGGGCCCTAAGTGTTAATAGAGGCCCATGTGTGCGTCGGGCATGGATCTCTTCGCTTATCAGCTCCAGATTGCGTAGCGTTCCAGAGTATCTCAGCTTTGCTTGGGACACTTTGACTTCCAGGGCGGTGACCCGAGCCTTGTGTTCCTGTAAGATACAGAGGACAATAACAGCTCTAATAATCGGGAGTTTATCACAAATCTCTCCCTGACCTAGTCCTGTTTGTACAGCTGAAATCTGTTACAACGTGAAAGCTCAGAATACGTCAAATATAAAACACAGGGGCCACAAAACTTTCTGACACACTGTGACAAACCTATAGGAGTTTGCTTATCTTGTAAACTTACAGCAGAGCACTAGGATATGGCATCACATTATGATGGGGGGGGGGGGGGGGTCTGTCCATACTGGTACTGGACACGTGCAGGTCCTTGTATGTGAATAGGGCCACTTTGCAGGTTCTTGCACAGGGAAGTAGCAGGAGCACAGCTGTGAATTCAGCCTTAAACTAGTGCTGTGGCCCCTTAATTATCAGGATCATGGGCCCCAGAGGTTGGACTCCCCGATCATAAAGTGAAAACATTTCATGTCCCCGCATTTGTTAGGTGCTATCAGCTTCTGAATGTAGACACAAATGTTCCCATTCCCTGACAGGAAGCCGAGATCCTGAAACCTAAACGATATCATTTAGCGTGCGGTTTACTACACAGATTGCATCTTCTTCTCATGGTGAGCATTGTGCGGCAATTCAGCTTTACTGCCGGCCATAAAACATGGCTTCACCCACGAGACCGCGCGCGATCTGCTCTGTTTATCTGCCCTCCTCTCAGGAACGTTTTCTGCAATGGCTGCCGTCAGTAAAATGTGACGCAGAGTCAAGGGATTTAGTGTAACACTGCAGCTGCAGCTCGCACTTAAAGGGGATTTTACGGTGTTTCTCTTATGCATAACCAATTCACAGGCTAGGTCATCAGTATCTGATAGGTAATGTCTAACATCTGGACTCCACACCGATCAGCTGATGCCGCCATCCCTGGACACCCGAAGTTATAGAAATGGATGGTGACAGTAGCAGAACTGCTCATATACAAGTAATAGACGCAGAGGTGCAGTACCCGGTCACTACCTGTGGATGGGGCTGCAGATCTGTGCCCATTATATGAGTAGTAGCAGGGTGGCTTCAGGATCCATTCATTAGCTGATCGGTCCGGGGTCCAGGTGTTGAACCCCTCTAATAGATACTGATGACCTTTCCTGTGAAAAAGCCCCTTTCGGGTCCATTCACACAGAGTATTTTGGCGCTGATTCTGGCACGGAATCCACAGAATGAGAAGCTGCAGTCGCATACCCCTCTCCCTACATCACAAATCATGCTGGAAAATTGAAATGACAATTAAAAAAAATAAACTTTATCAATAAACTTTTTTTAAAAAATTCTGTATTTACAAAATATATTTGAAGAAAATCAGTTCCTGGATTTTACCTGTAGAGCCCCCAATCACACTGCACCGTGATGGCGAAGCCTCACTCACCTCTAACACTGTATTGAATTGCGCCTTCAGTTCAAAGTATGGCCGACTCTTGATGATGACGCGCTTCAAGCTCTTCTGCAAAGTCTGAACTTTGGCTTCAGCTTCGTGGCACTGGCGAGTGACTCTCTGATGCTCGTACTCGCTGCGCAGTCGCTCCTCCTCGGCCTCATTCACCTAGTACCAGGGGGAAAGTGATAAGACAGGACATAAAAAGTCGGCACCCTAAAAAATTCTGCTATGTCACAGCATGTTCTAGAAGGCTGGATGGGGTCTCCCCCCTGTCCTCTGGGTTACAGGCGAGGCCGTGTCCCATTACACCATTGCTTTGTTTTTGTATTTTTCTGGTATGTTTGAAAAATTTAATAAAATCAGATTAAACATAAAAATTCAACTATTGGGGTGTTAATACCCTATCATCTTAAAGATCTTACCGAAGATCACCTGTCCTTCTCTACACCACATATGAATCCTGGCCTCTGCTTGTGGAGATCAGTGGATGCTCCCTGTTTGTATAACTGCAGGGTTAAAGATCAGGGGGTACTGCTGGCAGAGCTAAAGCTTCTGAGCTCCGCGCTTGTGGGGTTGCAGGTACAGGGCTCAGTGGGTGTCCCCTGCTTGTGGAGATGCAGGATCAGAGCTCAGTGGGTGTCCCCTGCTTGTGGAGGTGCAGGATCAGAGCTCAGTGAGCGTCCCCTGCTTGTGGAGATGCAGGATCAGAGCTCAGTGAGCGTCCCCTGCTTGTGGAGATGCAGGATCAGAGCTCAGTGAGCGTCCCCTGCTTGTGGAGATGCAGGATCAGAGCTCAGTGAGCGTCCCCTGCTTGTGGAGATGCAGGATCAGAGCTCAGTGGGTGTCCCCTGCTTGTGGAGATGCAGGATCAGAGCTCAGTGGGTGTCCCCTGCTTGTGGAGATGCAGGATCAGAACTCAGTGGCAGTTTCTTTGGTTGCAGATTGTGCTGCGGTTTTTTGAGCCAAAGCCAGGAATGGATTGAGCAGAAGATAGAAGTATAAGACCCTCCTATATAATTCCCATTCCTTGTGTAGCCATTCTTGGCTTTGGCTGAAAAAACCCCAGCAAAATCTGCAAAAAAAAAAAAAAAAATCTGTGTTTCCACAACGTGGGGCCTCAGCCTTAATGTTCCAAACAATACCCTCTTTTACACAAACATGACATTTGTGATTCCAGTGGCACATATAACCTGCTGTATCTGCACAGGCCTCTACAGTGTCCGCCAGGTTTGTTCATAGTCTGCAGCCATGAAGTATCAGCTCCATCCATATAGTGTACCGGATATAACAAGATGCTTCATTACTGCAGGGGGACATAAATCTATGAATCTATTGCTAAGGAAAGGTAAGTACTGCAATCTATGAACAGATTAGTTAGTCTACATTTCCCCGGCTGTCCGCCCTCTCTCACTTTGCACGTTGCGTGGTTTAGCATTTCCTGCCACGTCGGGTCCAGCCTGTTCTTGTCAGCGGTGACTCCTTGCTCTGCAACAAACACCATCTCCCGAGCTGCGGCGTGCATGCTGACCGCCCTCTCGTACCGCAGGGCTGCGCTGTGTGTGTCCTGCTGGGCCTGTGGTTAATGAGAAGGAGTAAAGCAGTGTGGTCTACACATACAATACCGCTGCTGGGTGCAGTAGTCCAGGCTGCTGGGCATTGTTTCCACTGAACTTATGAATATTTCATTTCCATTTTCCAGTTAGCAGCTCTGACTGTAAACCTCACACTGGTTACATTAAAAATAAAGTGAACCCCCGCACTACCCCCCCTCCCAGGAGTGAGCGCTACCTCCTTGGCCAGTCTCCGAGCTTCATAGTAAGGTCTGGCTTTTTCGATACAGGCTCCAAGTTGAGTAGCCAAAGCATTGAGGCGCCTGGCAGATTCGGTCAGTATGCGGCGGTAGGCAGTGCGGGCATCCTGCAGGGGGCAGCATGGACAGGGTCAGTGCTCATTAGGCTGATACAATACAATACAAGGATGGGTGACAGCGCGTGGCGGCACTTACATCCAACTGCAGCTCCAGCTGGTTAATCTCCTCGCTCGCCTGGTTTAGACGCTCTAATTCTTCCTGAAAAATACAAGGCAGCGAATTAGCAGGGGAGACAAAGAAAGAGAAAAGTGGGGGGAAGGGGCGCAAATGACAACTCAGCCCCATCCAGGTGAACAGGGGGCCTCCACTGTATTGGGATAAAAGGCTAGAGTGTCAAAGGGCAGGAACTATCAAGTTTTACCTGGTGTCATGGTCCTAGGAAAAATGAGGATTCAGCCACTGCCCCAGACAGCACAATGATGACCTATCTGTAAGATATATAGGGGTTTGATAACATGGAATATGGCCCATCGGTTGCTTGAAAGGACCACGCCTCTTTCCTGTGTCGATGATGTCACATACATGGGTCACATGGTACAGCCCCATTCAAGTGAATGGGGCTGAGCTTCAATACAAAGAACAGCCCAGCCCTACAATATCTATAGCGCTGTGCTTGCCATTCACCTGGACACTGCGGCCTTGTCAGCAGACCATGTATTGAACCTCCAATGATGACCTATTATAAGGATAAGTCATCAATACCTTCTAGCTGGAGCTGACCTTAGGTTGTCCATACATATAGGATACCTACTCACTTGGCGGACACCTGTTCTCCCAGCCCCCACAAACAGATGCATGCTCAAGAAGGGAGTAACCAGCTGCCCGACACCCCTGATTGCGGCTTACTGGGTCAAAAATAGAAGGATCGGGTATAATGAAATCCAATATGTCCCGCTGTTCTTTTCATGACACCTGCCTGCTGTGGGATGACCCAACACACATATATATATATATATATATATATATATATATATATATATATATATATATATATATGGTCAGCTATACCTGCTGAGGACAATACCTGGAAGCGTCTCTTATTATTAGGCCTCCCCCCCCTCAGGGCCTGACAGTCTTCTCCTTCATCTCTTATGAGTCACTGAATTATGTATCGCAGATTATCATCCACCTCCAGGACCTGCTGACTAAGAGGTTACCCAAGGAGATTATGGAGGAGCTGACAACATCCACCCTTGTGTACAGGAGCGACCGCCGAGCTGGAGAGGAAGTGACTGGGTCTATTTTTAGGGTCATTTCTTTTGGTTCTGATCCCTTTAATTTCAACAGTTAAGGGGTCAGCTGGGCGCGCGGACAGAGCCATGATATAAGGCTTCTATAGGATGTTGAATTGTTAGGGCCTTTTCACCAGGCACAATCTGGCGCTGATTTTGAAGCAGAGATCAGCGAGGGTTTGACACCCAGGTCCCCTACAGTTCAGCACTGTGTTGTGGCAGCCGCACCGCTTCGGTGCCATTTCTGCTTCACAGGCGATGAGATGTCACATTCATCAGTTGCATGGACTGATCGCATCCCATTCAAGTGCAAGGACAGAGCTGTGATACCAAGCATGACCACTATACAATAGATGGCGCTGTGCTTGCTGCAGCGATCACCCGAACAGCTGATCGGTCAGGGTGCCAGACTTTAACTGGCAACTTATCTTAAGGATAGGCCATCCATTATAAAGGCTGGAAAGCCCAAACGCTGCAACTGAAACTGCTGATGGGCTGGGGGTCAGGGTGCCAGATCCTGATATTATTCTGAGGATAAGTTGTCAATTAATAAGCCTGAAAATCCTTTTAAATGAGGTTCCACCTCCTGGGACTGCAGCTGAGAAAGATGGGGGAAACGTACTCTGGCAACAGTGCAGGACAGGCAATATGGCTACATGGGGTAGTCTTGCAATTTCCGACTCAGGCCTATGCAGGGATTGGAGCAGTTTGTGTAGATACCTGAATTCGGGGGTCCAGCTCCTCCTCCACTTCGCCCTCATCTTTCTTCACCTCGCCGGGGTTCTCGCTGGGTTTCTTGATTTCGTCCTCTCCATGTCCAGCCAGCTCTGCATGGATGCTTCTTTCACCCTCTGCGCCAGGCGTGGGGAGCCGCTCCTCACAAGGGGGTCCTACTGTGACCTCCATAACAGGACCGCTCAGCTGTGCATGATACCGTGAGAACTGGAATAGAGCGATGGTCGGGATTGTTACTAACCTAGATTACATATCACACACCCCATTATGTACTAGGGTCTCCCCTATAGTAGACAGTCACTGAAGACCACCCACCTCTGGTCTCCTTCTCAGCGCTGTCCTATGCGGACCCCTCGCTCACTGCCCTCCACTCTACATTACACAATATTCTCAGATGTTCCGCATGTACAGACCAGTCCCCTCCATAAGCCCTCACCCCACCCCCCATTGTTACAGGTTGTCGGCAACAACAAAACTGGAAGGGAAACCTTTATCCCCAACAGGAATGACCACAACCCCCCCAAATCCTGCACAGAGATCTCCTCCTCATCCCCCACTCTCCTGACCAGAATTTTTGCAGATTTGCACGGATGCTGAACGACTTAAAGGGGCGCTCCACCCTGTGACAACAACAACCCACTTAAAACGTGGTTTGACTACAATGGGGTCCGCTGGGTCACCGCCTGAAAGATTCTTGCAGGACTTCTCTCTCCACATTTTTCAAGCAGAATGGGGGACGAAATCCCCAACCGGAAACCGGACACAGGTGTGAACCCCGCCTGAGAGGTTGTTACAATTGTATCCTCTGTGAAGAGAGCGCCCCCGACTGATACATTGTAACTATTACACCATAATACAGATCTGTGCTGACAATGTTTTATACTCGGGCTCTCCCTAGTGTTGTGGGGGTGGGGGGGGGCTCTAAAATAGCAGCCACCGTCAGATCCCATTGACTATAATGGAGACCATCAAGTGAACTTTCGTTTTTAGCTGAAACGTCTTTGTTCGTTCATCTCTGACAGACGTCACAACAGAATTTGTGAATGGACACAGATGTGATCCCCGACTTACCTCACAGAGGATTGTACAGGCCGGATACAACTGTAACAAACCCTCAGCTCTATTGGGAGCGCTCTCCAGAAGTTACCAGATACGGTGGCAGTCTCCGGTGGTCACCACATACGGGGGACGCTCTCTGGCAGTCACTATATATGGGGGACAGTCTCTAGACACGGGGGACGCTCTCCGGCAGTCACTATATATGGGGGACAGTCTCTAGATATGGGGGGCGCTCTCCAGCAGTCACTATATACGGGGGGCGCTCTCCGGCAGTCACTATATATGGGGGTTAGTCTCTAGATACAGGGGACGCTCTCCGGCAGTCACTATATATGGGGGTCAGTCTCTAGATACGGGGGACGCTCTCCGGCAGTCACTATATATGGGGGACAGTCACTATATATGGGGAACGCTCTCCGGCAGTCACTATATATGAGGGACAGTCTCTAGATACGGGGGACGCTCTCCGGCAGTCACTATATATGGGGGACAGTCTCTAGATACGGGGGACGCTCTCCGGCAGTCACTATATATGAGGGTTAGTCTCTAGATACGGGGGACGCTCTCCGGCAGTCACTATATATGGGGGACAGTCTCTAGATACGGGGGACGCTCTCCGGCAGTCACTATATATGGGGGACAGTCTCTAGATACAGGGGGCGCTCTCCGGCAGTCACTACATACAGGGGACACTCTCACAGTCACATATATATATATATATAAATATATATATATATATCTACGGGCACTGTAATTTATGGGGCGTGGTCAGTATTTGTGGGCAGGGCTTATCACTTTCCATCACTTCACAGCAGTAGCAGCGTTGCTTTCTGGCAGTGAGCCGCCCTCGGTGATTGCTAGGACTTGTAGTTCTCCAGCAGGCTCTTACCCGTCCAGGGCCCCATACAGTACTGTCACGTAGCCCAGCCCCAGTGCAGACACCTCAGGGCACACTGCTGCCCCCCACCAGTCACATGACGCGGATCAGACACCCACCTGCGCCTTCTGCTTAGGCCATCCTGGGGCAGATCAGCCGCGGTGACGTCACGGAGCGCTCAATGACGTCACAAAGACCCCAGCACTGCCTTGTTATGCTTGTTAGCCCAGTTGCCTGGGATCTGGGCGGCGCCCGGTAACCCGGAACCGGATGTTAGATCAGGGGTCGCTCCGTACAGCAAGATGGCGGGTGCCGGCGGAAGAACTGCCGTACAGGAGGCCGGGAGCGGAGGACGAGGCCTGGGCTGATCTCATGGACAGATCTGAGACGTTATTACCCGGTAACGGCGGAGACCGAGCCCATATCTACAGAACCGTCCTCATTGCTGCCATGATAACCGTGTCTGGGCTGCGCGGTCTTCCTGTTACTATGGAAACCAGCCGCCATGTTTGTTTCCCAGATTATGGTTTATTATAACAGCAGTCACTTCAGATAATCCGGCACGTGCACTGCTGTATCTAATCCCCTCATGTGGGACCACTGTCTGCTGAGCTGTGTATCTAATCCCCTCATGTGGGACCACTGTCTGCTGAGCTGTGTATCTAATGCCCTATATGGGACCACCGTCTGCTGAGCTGTGTATCTAATCCCCTATATGGGACCACCGTCTGCTGAGCTGTGTATCTAATCCCATATGTGGGACCAGTCTGCTGAGCCGTGTATCTAATCCCCTATATGGGACCACCGTCTGCTGAGCTGTGTATCTAATGCCCTATATGGGACCACTGTCTGCTGAGCTGTGTATCTAATCCCCTCATGTGGGACCACTGTCTGCTGAGCTGTGTATCTAATCCCCTCATGTGGGACCACTGTCTGCTGAGCTGTGTATCTAATCCCCTCATATGGAAGCACTGTGTGCTGAGCGGTGTATCTAATCCCCTATATGGGACCACTGTCTGCTGAGCCGTGTATCTAATCCCCTCATGTGGGATACCGTCTGCTGGTCCATATCCGTCACATTAGCACCATATTCAGTATCAGGATTACATTGGGGCACTTGGGCTGTGTATAAGCACCTGTTCACATTGATCCCTACAGCTGAATACAGAGGTATCACAGTATCCAGGTGACCCAGGACATTAGATAGATACAGAAGCATGAAACTGAGCGCTGTAACCATGGGAGACGCCACCTGATGGGACTAGTAGTGTCACTAAAGGCTGCAGAACATTGCACCGCATTATACAGTATCCAGGCCACAATACATCCCTCCTACAAGTATATAGATATGAATAATATGCGGCTACAGTATACAAAGCCGCCATTACTGAGGCTACAGTGAGCGGTGCAGCGCCCGGCCTGAAGCTGTGCGTCTGGGGGGCTCCACATAAATCATAGGCCACCACTGGAAAAAAAAAAAAAAAGTGCAGAACTCCTTTAACAAATTACCAGGGAACTCCCCCCCCAAATTATACCAATTTCTTAAGAGCACACGCTGCCATTACCCCTCAGACACCATTAGCTGGGCGTATTCACATATGAATATATATATCCTATTAATATGTTCGGATGTTTGTTCCTCAATCACGCAAAACCCGCTCGACCGATTTGGCTGAAAGTTTCCACAAACAGTCACTACACTCGATTGCGCAATAGGCTACTTTTCGTCACAATAGCGCACATACGTTTGTGCCAGGACCCCCACAAAACCCAAACTCACACCACCATCTCTGCAATCTCACACACTTTGGACCATAGCAAGCCACAAAATTCATATTGCCCTCTGCAGCCTCGCCCCTAACCCCACACAATCACATACATATACTTTACCACTTTGCCCCTCACCTTAACGATACTCCAGGAGGTGCTCTTTAACGCTCCGGAGCAGTTATGTTTGCCGCCCCCCCACCGCTCTGACAATCCGCGACACTGCCCACCCATGTCAATACCCCTAGGCGGTCTAATAAATGCAAAAAAAATAAATAAATAAAATGAAAAATAAAAAGTATTACAAATTCAAATCACCCCCCACTTTCCCTAGAACACATATAAAAGTAGTTAAATACTGTGAAACACATACATGTTAGGTGTCCCTGTGTCCAAAATCGCCCGCTCTACAAAGCTATACAAATATTTTGCCTGGACGCTTAACGCCGTAGCCGCAAACATACTGAAAAGTCCAAAACCGCTGTTTCACTATTTTCATTATTATACAAATATCAATCAAAAGTGATCAAACCAATAGCATTTCCCGAAAATGCAACAACTAAAAACTACACCCGGCCCCGCAAAGAAACACATCCCCCGACACAGACAAATAAAAAAGTGACTGCTGTCAGAATATGGCAACTTTTACACACAAAAAAAGTCAACACACTACTGGCAGAAAATAACAAATCATACAATGTCGTATATCCAAGTATATTCACTTGTAATCCCTCTGTCCCAAAGTCACTATGTACAGTTTCTCACAACACCGTATATATAGCAGCTCAAATACAAATTAGCTTCAACACAAAAGTCTCACGTATTCTCAGAATTACAAAAACAAGATACAAAGTTACATTTCATATCCCATACCTTATACACAGTACGAAAACCTTACCCGCGCCTGTATATACCCACTTCTACAATCACCGCAGACGAAGTCACGGGTACCAGCTACGGGTACTCGGCTTGGGCTCTCTGGGGAGCTGCGCTCATCTGCTTATGGCCCAGGAATATAAAAGAATCAGCCATATGTGGACACAGCTATGAGCTCGTCCTTCTGTCCCAGACTGAAGCTCCCCCAGGTCACTCAGCCGCTCTTCTCATTCCTTGTTACATGGGGCAGACAATGGTCTCAGTCCCACTAGTTTGAGCCAATCGTCTCCCTCCAACTACACAATGGACAGTGGAATAAAGGAGGGTTAAGTAACACCTCACTAGACATTTCAATGGGACACTTCCAAGATGAATAAACATTTACAATGTCCCAAAGAAAGGTGAATACAGTACACACCTTAGTAGGCCAATAACCATACACTACAATGGGCCAAGGATGGTAAATACACGGCCAAGGACACCCCAAACATTAGCATAGTCAGCACATCTAATGGCCCACAACCCCCCCAGTGTAACAAAGTCAAAGGGAGTTTAGGCCAAAGATACATGGACAGTATATGGATAGTATGTATATGTAATTGATTTCATGTAGAAAACTTTATATGTGTAAATAAGCCATAGTACACTGAAATGAGCCATAATATTTCACACTCTTACACTGAGTTGTGCAGCACGGCCATGTCTGTGCATCGGATGTCAGATGATCAGTTGGGGTGTTGATCTGTTACTGATTACATATTTTGATTAAAGGGGTTCTCCACTAATACAGAGGTGTGAGGGTCACAGATCAGCTAGGGACAGCATAGCCCCCCCTCCCCCCAGTTTACACATAGGACTCACTTGGTGTATAATTGATAGCAGCAGCTTTACTTACTGCAATGCTGTTCCCTTGATGTCTATACCTACCATCACCCTTTTACACGGCGGGAGCTGCGCTGCACAAGCTTACTGGGAGTTGACCTACCCCAGGTGTCAGATCCTCACAGATAATATTGACCAGCTAACCTAAGGATAGGCCATCAACTAGAAAGTGGATGAACCCTTTAAATATATTATATTCACTTTATAGCAGGCACAGCGCCATATAGTGGCTGTGTTTGATATTGCAGCTTATACCTGTTCATTTGAATGTACTGCAGAGGGGCCACGTGACTAATGGCCATGGCAAGAAACCTCATGAACACGGCCAAGTGTTCAGACTGCAGGTCGTCCAATGTTAGTGAGGGGGAGTTTGTCCAGGTCTTAGAATAAGAGGCTATAGGGAATAGTCAGTGGGGAATAGAAGGCACAGATACCATCCGAGCGTGACCCCCCCCCCCCCACACCCACTCAGTCATGTATATGTAGCCTAAATAAACCTTGTAAAGGCCGTCTACAATACAAACCCAATTTGGAGTGGAGTTGTTGGGGGATCTGTTCCAAACCTTAGATTACTCATAGGAAACATCTGAGTGACCCAACACATCCCATGGCCATCTATGAGTACAGTGTAATGGAGTAAGGACTAGTTCACACGGGGACATGGACGCTGATTTTGACAGCAGATTTTGCGGCCAAATCAGCGTCCATACAATGTCCACACTATGTGAACTGCGGTCGCGGCTTTCACCTCCGCTGTCGGCTCAAATGAATGAGCCGACATGGAGGGCGCTGCAGCTGGGCGGAAGCCGCGGCTCATCGCGAGTGGCTTCCGCCCGAAAGATAGGTCACGTCGCTTCTTTTTCTGCTAGCGAGCTAGCAGAAAAAAAAAAGCGAGTAGTTCACATAGGGATACATTGTATGGACGCTGATTTGGCCGCGAAATCCGCTGTCAAAATCAGCGTCCATGTCCCCGTGTGAACTAGCCCTATGGGTTACAGGACACCCAGTGACTCTTCTACAGGTTCTCTGCCCTGGACAATGCCTTTGTGTTAGTAGTGAGATACAGAGAGGTGGCCGTGTAACCTGTGACCCCCCTGCACACCCACAATAAGTTACTGGAGACACAATGTGACAGAAATATCTTTTATTTGATGTGACACATGAGCAGGTGGAGACAATTTAACGGTTGGATTTGGCGACTCTCTCCAGTTCATCTTTCTTCTTGATGGCGTAGGAGTTAGAGGAACCCTGGAAGGAGAGAAGAGCAGAGGTCACCACCCGTATGTCCTAATCCCACAGTAGGGAGACGTACATAACACATGACCATGGCACCCACCTTGGCTGCGTTGATGAGCTCATCGGCTACACATTCAGCAATAGTCTTAATGTTCCTAAAAGCGGCTTCACGAGCACCAGTGCAGAGGAGCCAGATGGCCTAAAGTAAAGAAGAGCCCGGTCAGTAAGGGGTGGCGGCACGAATGTAACATAACAGGCTATCCTAATCATCTGCCATCACCCGTTCGCTTATTGCTAAGTACCTGGTTGACTCTACGGAGTGGGGACACGTCCACAGCCTGTCTTCTCACGGTACCAGCTCTACCAATACGGGTGGAGTCTTCACGTGGGCCGCTGTTGATGATGGCGTTCACCAGCACTTGCAGAGGATTCTGGTCCAAACATTAAAGAGCCGCAGTGTTATTACATAGGACAGAACTTCTTACATCATCTGTACGGTTACAAAGCTGATAACTACGTGTCCGAACCATAAGTCCATATAGACACCTAACACGTGCCATTCTCAGATCTACTGGATGACGTGGACTGTCTGCAGAGCAGTGCGCCCTGGACTGGAGGCCTCATTCACACTGTATATCCTGAAGCCAGGGTTAGCCTATGGAGATGCTCCCATCCATATATTACACAATGCCATATACCCAAGGGGCGCTAGACTGTCTGCACTATGGGGAAAAACACCGATTACCAAGATCAAATTATATCCTGTAATAGTGAGAACGCAGTCAAGATCCAGATTTCAGTGTGCAGGTGTGAATGCGTCCTAGTCTGGCGGATTAGAAAAGGTTATGGCCAGACAATGGGAATATGGAGCCAGCTCAGGTAGGACAATCTGTATCAGTGACAATTACACAGAGAATTTACTTCATATATTGCAAAAAAAAACCCCCAAATTTGCAGTGAATTGACATGTCAGGGACGTAAACAGTATTTTTACATGAACATAACCAGTGTGTTCAGGTCACGTTATTTTGGCATTGCATAGTCGCAGTGTCCGATACCCCGACCACAATAAGGACATTACAGCTGCTTTCTGACAAATCCCGGACCATAGAAACTGCCTGCAATCATGGCTGTACCCATCGGCAACTGACCAGGACAACAGCGCTCACCACTAAGACGAGAGAAATCTTTAAAGTGCTGCAAATTTTTTTAAGCATAAAAATAAACATTTAACTTCTGTCTCCAACTGCAAATCTGCCAATGGCCGAGGTCTGGTGAACTACATCTCCCAGCATGCACTGCACACCGCATACAGAGGACAATTCACACAGACTGACTGTGGTTATTGTCTCCGCAGCTGGATGGATCCTGACAGAGAACCCTCGGCGTCTTTCTACCACCAGCCCTGGGCTGACTGGCTACGCACAACTGTCACATCTTTATATCTTTGCTAGAGATTCACGTCAGATACTAAAACAGCCAGGTCATCTGACAACCCCCACATACACACACAATGTGGTCTGAATGGGTACAAAACCAGCAGGCAGTTGCAATCCAATATCCCAGTGGTCCCCATACACACAAGACGACTGACCAGCTAAAAAGGGAACTAAAATATTGATAACGTGTCGCTAGGATACTGTCAGATTGGAGGCGGCAGCATGAAGTGTCAGCATTGTGGCTCAGTCCTGTGAAGGGATAGGACAGCCACTATACAATGGACGACGCTGTGCTGGGTATTCAGTGGAGGCCATGGGGTTCATCCAGACACTGCAGCTGTGTGGCTACTGACTCCCACCTACCCGATATTAATGACCTGTCTCAAATACCCTTAAAGAAAGTTTACCGCCCTGCCCCGACACCAGGAGAGTACAGGCCACCATAAACCAGGCCGACTCTGGGGTGAAAAGGCACAAGGCAAAGACTTCCCTGCACGGTCATACAGAAAGATCCAGCGCCGTTCACCAGTAAGACTACATTGTGAGCGCAAGCTACACACACAACCTGCAGTCAGGGACCAGAGAAGGACGAGCACGGACTTTCTGGATTACATGTTATTGTTCCCTGTTTTCAGCCAGTCCTCACCTCTCCAGTCAGCAGGTGAATGATCTCGAAGGCGTGCTTCACAATCCTGACAGTCATCAACTTCTTGCCGTTGTTCCTCCCGTGCATCATGAGGGAGTTTGTAAGACGCTCCACAATGGGGCACTGAGCCTTGCGGAAACGCTTAGCAGCATAGCGCCCTCCGCTGTGAGGCAGGAACTTGGCGTACTTCTCCTTCACGGCAATGTAATCCTGAAAGACACAAGAAAAAGAAATAGAAATCACTAACCTGATACAGAACACACGGCTGGTTCTAGACCAATCCTTAAAATGATAACACCCCCCTTATATGAGGATTCCCCTTACAAAGGCCTTCTCTAAACATAGGTGCAAATAATAATATGGGAACAATCAGAACTAGAGATGAGCGAGTACTGTTCGGATCAGCCGATCCAAACAGCACGCTCGCATAGAAATGGACGGACGTAGCCGGAACGCGGGGGGTTAAGCGGCCGGCCGCCGTCAAAGCGGAAGTACCAGGTGCATCCATTCATTTCTATGGAGCGTGCTGTTCGGATCGGCTGATCCGAACAGTACTCGCTCATCTCTAATCAGAACCCATCATGTCAGCAGAGATCTGCTCAGAAACAGTGGGGGGGACTACAAAAGCAGCTGACTAATGGGCGCTTCAATATCAGGTGGCCGACCACTACTCCAAAACACACGCACAGAGCCAAGTGTGCAAGTATTGTCAATGTGAACATGGGAGTTATCGGCTGACAGAAACTGGTTTATCTCTTGTTATAACAAAGGATCAGAGGCTAAATTGCTGCATTTCCATCTCCACACACCGAAGCGTCAGTCAGCTGCGCCAAAACCAGCGAGTTTGACTAATTCTACTCTGTGACGTTTACCTGCAGGGAGATGTCGCTGATCTGGACATCATCGGTACTCCATTTCCCGAACAGTTTAATTTCAGGGGTCTCAGACCCAACAGGAACGGTTTCCCAGTCTGCCATTCTGTGAAGGAGAAGAGGTGGTTATATAAATGTATATACAGTAACATATACCGTTCTATAGGTGGATATAGTCACATCAAGGCCTCTGGTATCTGGGGAATGCAGAATGGAAAATCTGGTTGGACTTTCCAGCACAAACCCAGTCAGGAGCCCGAACCTCCTCGCATCATAATGACCCATCTCCTCATGGCTGGCTCTGCACCATATACTGGACTGTAGGCAGGGACTCCTAGCATGATGGAGACCTGGACCCCTAGCATCATGGTGATCCAATGAGCTGGCAGTCCAGGCCTCCCCCATAAGTCTACTGCCTATACTACATACAGGACACTGACACAGCAGACAGGGACCCCTAGCAGGATAAATCACTATAGTGCAAGGGGTCTCAGCGATCTCTCACTACAGCCAATCACTGAACATAGCAGCGAGGTCTGCAGATGACACAACACCACCAAAGCCAGTGGCTAGATAGATGTGACATAAATGCTATACACAAGTCACAGGGATCACTAAAGGGGCGGAAAGTAAATGGAGAAGGGATTTTATCTTCTCAGATTACCATGAGATGTTTCAGGACTTACATTGATGGCCCTTTATAGGATAGGTCCTCGTTAGGTAGTCAGTTTGGGTCCGACACCTGGGACCCCCCAACAGTCAGCAGGCTGAAGAGGACGCTGTTTGGGTGAACTGTAAAATGTCACCCCAAGGCCTCAAACAGCTGATCTGTGGGGGTCCCAGGTATCACAAAACCAACTAAGGATAGGCCACCGATATGAAAGCACTGGAAAATCCCTTTAATACTAGTCATCTCCTTTAAGGGTATTTTACAAGTCAATTTAATGGTTTCTGCCTGGTGCAGGGTTTACACAAATGCTGCAATTTTTGGAGGAAACCATCTGAGAACTGCAAGGACCAAAGCCACATGAGCCGGCAGGGAGAGAGGTTGTCAGGTCTGCCCGCCATGGCACAGATCCTACCGCTTACTAAGTGTGCTTGGCCCCAGAGCTTTGCTGCAGCTGCCTCGCCGTTCCAGTGTGTCGGCCAGGTGATCACGTGTGCTCATATATTGATCTTCACCCCATAGAAGTTCCCTCCATTATATAACGTACAAGTAACGTGTAACCGGTCCGAGCCCTGCACATGTCCTGTCCACCCATAGACACAGACCTGCGGCCCGAGCTCAGCTCAGCTCCTGGGGGGGGGTCACATGATGGATTTTAATGCCCCCACTTGCCCCACGTGCTCTGCCCACCTCCCGCAGTGAGGCCTGTTCCTCCCCGCACACTTCTCCGGTAAATTACCCTCCTAACACCGACTATTCCTCCCCATATCACTCACGTGTGTGCTCGGCTATGTCCTAACCCGACGGCGCTCGGAGCGGAAAGAGGCCGGGGCGGGGTCTCCTACTCAGATATACAGGGGCCCACACTTCCGCTTAAACCTGTAAACGCCGCATCTGCCCTCACTTCGCCAGCGCGCGCATCGTGTAAAAGATAGACGTAGGAATGGAGGCGCCATCTTTACTAATGGCGACGTGACAACGTCCCTTCCGGCCACCATGGACTGAAAGGGCAAGTCGATATTTTGAGAGTGCGCGCAAGAGGGTGGCGCCATCTTAAGCGCTGGCAAGACGGCGTGGAGTCCTATGGAGCGGGTAACGTGACGTGAGCCATTTTGGACAAGACCGTGAATCAACTTTATTGATTTACTGCAGCCGTGAACAGTGACAGAGAACTACTTCATGTACTTATGTAGTCAGTTTTAATTGCTCCACAGAGGACAGGGAGTGTTGTCATGGGGACAGGAGGGAAAGTTGGCCTGTTTTAGTTTGTTAGGGAGCCTTCATACGACGTAAACGCGCGTGTATTTGTGCAAAATACACGTGTAAAAATAAGACTCCCATTGACTTCAATGACATTTTACAGGCGCATTTTTACACGTGTAAAAAATATCATTGAAGTCAATGGGAGTCTTATTTTTACATGTGTATTTTGCAAAAATACACGTGCATTTACGCCGTGTGAAGGCTCCCTTAGATTTAATGTTTTTATCTGTAAGTTGACTTTAGTTGTGGCGCCCTGTGATTCCTTCACCAGTGTAAGTGAATGGACAGTGACCTGAGGCTGCTGCGACCAGCTTTATTTTGGTAACTGAAAGTCGCCGGAGCCCCTAGGTCTGCAGTGCGACGCCATTCACCGGTGAAGAAGCCTCAGGGCGTATTCACAGGAGCCATAAATAAGACATATGGTAGATAAAATATACAGCTCACCTCCAATCTGTGATTCTCTCCAGTAGTGTAATCTTCTGGTGCACAGACACTCCGGACTAGAGGGTTGGAAAACGGCGATAGTAGAAAAAAGAAAATTCCAGCAGCTCAAAGAAGATTAACATGTCACTTCTAATTCAGAACAATAAAAATAGATAAATAACAAAATAAATGACAGAAAAATACAAAAAACATTGATAGTATTAGTCCTGCTGTAATGTCTGCATGTACACTGATCGTATTACTGTTGGCACAAGTTATAAATCCAACTGCAATTATGTTATAAAAGATTTTATTAACTGCAATCCACATCATGTCGTGTATAATATGAAGTGTTGTGTTGATTACCGTATATACTCGAGTATAAGTCGACCCCCCTAATTTTACCACAAAAAACTGGGAAAACCTATTGATTCGAGTATAAGCCGAGGGGGGAAATGCAGCAGCTACTGGAAAATTTCAAAAATTAAAATGGTCGGAGTTTTGGGGTGCAGTAGGTGCTGGGGAAGGGGAGGGGGTGTTTGGTTGTCTGTCTGCCCCTTCCCTGAGCTTGAGGACTGGGTTTTTCTTCCCCCACTTGGAATTCAGCCTGGTTGAATATAGCCGACGGCACAGGAGCACTGCAGATCCCCTATATTCAGTAGACACAGGGAGACCTCATGTGTTTGTGTTTCAGTCATTTTATACTTTTATCTGTATTCTAGGGAAAGGAGGGACTTACAACTTCTATTTTTGTATTTTTATTTTTTTTTAAAGATTCTTTCTTTTCTTCCACCATTTTATGGGAGATTCTATACATTGATATTGTGCCTGGTCATAGACCACCCGCCCCCACCTCCTAAAAAAAAATAGAAAAAATAAAAAAATATATAATTTTTTTGCTGACTCGAGTATAAGCCGAGGGTTTTTTTTTTTTCAGCACAAAAACTGGGCTGAAAAATTCGGCTTATACTCGAGTATATACGGTATATCGGATGTGCTACACTGTATAAGTGAGCATATAGCGGATTGTGGCATATTCCCCACGGACAGTATGTCGGGTATATCATGCTATTTTTCCATCATTCATGGGGGTGACATTTCTTCCCTCAGATTTTTGGCCGTAGAGATTGTAAATAGACCCCATAGAGGAGGCGATTGGCGCAAAGCTTTATTACAAAGAGAAGCGTTCTGGATTCTGAAGTACTGCTCAGGGTATGAATGTCACATCCCATCTCTCATAGACTTATTACAACACACTGGGTGTCATTGGTTCTTATTCTTGTTATTTAGGGATTAACCTGTTCCTTTCTGGAGAGTGGCTATGTGCTAGAATTATACGATATGAATATCATTCTCCTGAATATACTAGTTCAGATATACCTAGCTGGGTCTTTCTATGTATAATGTGTATTGTGCCCTAATATTTATTGGTGTTGGACGAGGAACGGTTAACCCATCAGGTGTCGGCTATATACCTACCTGATGATTGTAATTTGTGAACTTTCTGAGCGACCATTTATAGCTGACACAGTTAGGATTCACACAGGCTTTGATAAAGAGATTTCTATAACCTCGAAACGCATCAGAAGCAGGTTTTATGTTGGTTTTCTTTTTTTTTTTTTTTTTTTTTGTCATCTATTTTTTTATTTATCTATTTTTAATTTTTTGAATTAAAAGTTACATTTTAATCTTCGTTGAGCTGCTGGAATTTTCTTTTTTCTACTATAGCCATAAATAAGGGCTGATAGATATGGCTTCCACCTCAGAGACCGGCACCTACCCCCGGTATAACAGATCTTCTCACTGTTTCCATAAACCCCCCAGGAGCGAATGGCCAGAGCTGCGGACATGAATGGCCATCACCTGCTTGTATCACAGACCAGAAAAACCTGTGAGAAATCATGGCCTGGGAAGTGGAACTTCATCTTACCCATGGGCGGCCTCAGGCAGCGCCGCACCTCCCATGAGGCAACCTGAAGTGACCGCTTTAGGCGGCGCTATGCCGGGGCCCTGGGGGAGGGTGGCATTTTTGCTGACCTAAGCCAGTCCAGGACAAGCTGTCCTGGACTGGCTTAGCGTCACCGTCTCGGCAGCCCGGCACGGGAAGCGAGCGGTGTATTGGGGCGGCCCTATGGACGCAGCACTGCTCCAGCGGCCGCCGCTCACACTCAGGCAGAGAGCAGGTCCTCTCCCTGCCTGCTCTCTGCCTGCTAACGACGCTCGCTCTGCTCCACCCCACCCCCTCCGCTGGGGGGGGTTCTGACATCCTCCTCAGGCGGCACAAACCCTATGTTCACCCCTGGCCTCAGGTTTCAGACCTACCTATCTTCTGTTGGCCTGTGGATGAGTGATGGCATCCAAAAAAACAAAAGCTTACCTAGGCGCTCCTTATGTTATGTAGCCAGGGTGCTTCCAATTCCAAACACAGGTAATTCCAAGAACATATAGTATAGATAATCCACAGCATTCCCCCATCATGCCCCATAGGTTCCTAACACACCCTGACTTATGTTGAAAAGATGGGGATATTGACCGAAGCATTCAGTTTATGGTAGGTTTACCCTGGCGTTGACTGTCTGTTGTTCTGATCCATCAGAGGGCCAGAAGAGCAGACAGCTGGACCACTAAAATTGTGGTTACGTTGATTATAATGGGGCCCAGTTTGGACTCCAAGGTAGGGGATAACATTTTCTCCATCTTGTGTCATAGATTGTAAGCTCATATGAACAGGGCCCTCAGTCCTACAGCTTAATGTAATATCTCATGTTATCTGTACATGAGCCCAGTGATTTGTGCTGCAGAATATATAAATAAAACTCTATTAGAATTTATTAATCATGTGTATGATTGGCGAGTGGGTTATCTATGATCTGTGCCTCTGTATCCAGGCAGACAATGGACAGGTGGTGGGAGCTCCTATGTTAGGTTGCGGCCCAATGTTGCGGATCCCTGCATTTTTGTTTTGTTGCAGATTTTGCTGCGTTTTTTTGAGCCAAAGTAAGGAGTAACTTGAAAAGTAATGGGAAGGCTAAGGCCCCACATTGTGGAAACGCAGCTTATTTTGTTGTAGTTTTTTGAGCCAAAATCAGGAGTGGATGTATAAGTATATATGTAGAAGTATAAGTATTGTTTATGGATTTCTCATTCCTTTTGTAGCCATTCTTGGCTTTGGCTCAAAAAACTGCAGCAAAATCTGCAACAAAAAATGTACGCTAAAATCAGCCTAAAAAGTATATTTCCATGTAGCGGATGTGCTGCCGATTGTCCATCTGGATTTCAGGGGAGAAATTCTGCAGCATAGTGGATGAGATTTTAGTATTACCGACACACGGCAGTAATATGTGAACTTTTCTTCAGAATTTGTAGCAGAACACATAACAGTATAAAGTATTTTCCAGTACATGTAAGTATACACCCAGGCTGCACTACTGAGGCTTTGGGGGTTCTGCTCCCCCCTTCATTGATGATATTAGGTAAAGAGCTGATCTGTAGGTTTCCCGCTTTCTATGCGGTACACGGACCTCCATTGATTTTGGTCTGTGCCATGTATTGCTTCACTTTCTCCAGGGTACGGAGCAGATCTCTGCCGTGCACTTTGGGGTTGTTCTTCCCTCAGTGATGATTATGATTCCAGACAAACTCCTCCATTGTGACCATATATTTCTCTTGGGCAGCTGCCATGTAATACCTTAGTTCTCCTGCAGTGGACGCTGTTTCCCCTGGAGACAAGAGTTGGTTGCTATAGGATAGAGCAGCTGTGTGATGGACAGCCTATAGAGAAGGGTCTGCTATGTATAGGTGACCTGTAACGTATATTTATTTACATATCACCTTATTGTATTGCTGACATGGACAGACTATAGAGAAGGGTCCGCTATGTATAGGTGACCTGTAACATATATATTTATTTACATATCACCTTATTGTATTGCTGTGATGGACAGCCTATAGAGAAGGGGTCGCTAGCTATAGGTGACCTGTAACGTATATATTTATTTACATATCACCTTAATGTATTGCTGTGATGGACAGACTATAGAGAAGGGTCCGCTATATATAGGTGACCTGTAACGTATATATTTATTTACATATCACCTTAATGTATTGCTGACATTGACAATTTTTCCTTTGGTCATGAACAGAACGGAGACCCCTGAACCTTTCTAATCTTATTTTGTGTGTTCCTCTCACAGGCACAGCCTCTCTCTTCGGCCCTTGGCGCTCTTCACCCGCAGTCTCGCCGCGGCTCGGTCGATGCTTTCTCCTCGCAGCTTGTTCTCCCGATCGTCCTTCAGCTTTAGCTGCGTTTGATGCAGGAGGCCGATTCTTTCATTGGTCTTATTCAGAGACTTCTGCAAGGACACCGTGCCCTAAGAAGAGAGCAGGACAACAGGTAAATGATGGGTTAAAGAGACGGAAGCGCGGGAGAAGGCGAGATGTCTGCGGTATTGATGACGGTATGTGTCTGTATTCTGGGCAATGTATAAAGATAATCCCCATATAGTATAATGCCGCACTGCCTGACAAATCCTCGCTATATACTGCGGATATTAC
This sequence comes from Leptodactylus fuscus, assembly GCF_031893055.1. NCBI lineage: Eukaryota > Metazoa > Chordata > Amphibia > Anura > Leptodactylidae > Leptodactylus > Leptodactylus fuscus. The sequence goes on from NC_134275.1 coordinate 76,342,203, forward strand.
ATATAAAACCATTTTTTTATCATGTTTTACTCTGAAAACTTCATTACAAGACGACAGTGATTGACGGTAAATTGACGGCATTAATTCACACTACCCCTATGTGGCTTGTCATACAGGGGCAGTAATAAAGTATCTGTCTATCAGTAGGTGCCCATTCACACATTGCATAGTGAGGAGCAGTTTGAGGCGATCTTCCACCTTATTCCTCTCCACTCTCTATCCTTGTGCAGATCATCTCCTCTATGTGTCAGTCTATATCATACAGTGGGTGCAGATGACATTGTGCGGTATCTATGAGCGTAGATCTGCCATACCGTACCTGGGAGATGAGCGTGCTCTCTGGGAGCTGAGTCCCTGGGTGTCGCTGAAGGATTCGCACCAAAGGACGATCTAAACGTTCTCGTACAGAGAGATCCAGACTGGAGAGCGGACCCTATTAACATGGAAAAAAGTAGCAATGACTTAGGATAGGTCATTAATATATGATTAATGGGGGTCCAACACCCAGGACCCCTCTGATCAGCTGTTGGAAGAGGCTGCAGTGCTCCTTGTGTGGCCCCTTCCCTATGTACAGCAGCAACACAATCCAGTCTAGTGAATGGAGCTGAGTTACAACACCGTGCACAATCCCTACGCGATGTACGGAGCTGTGCTTGACTTTCAGGGACGCTCATTGGAACTCTGCTGTCTCTTCACCCAGCTGATCTGTGGGGGTCTTGGGTGTTGGATCAGCATCAATGACGTATTTTAGGACCTATCCTCATGCTGAGACTGCAGTAATACCCAGGCCCATATACTAACCAGCTGTAACTGGTACCCGGCTTCCATCTCATCGTGAATCCTCTGCTGCCTCTGTGTCATGTTCTTCACCTCTCCAGAAGTCAGTGTTAAATCGTCCTGAAATACATAGTCTAGAACATTTCTATAAGCTGGACATTGCATCTGTATTGTCTAGTACACAGGTACCTTGGATTATAAAGGGTAATGGTGCCCATCCTACTCATCCTACCATCCTACTTAAAACTATCATTAACCCTGTCCTACATGATAGTAGTGTCTCAGGTGGTCTAGGTTGTGGAAGAGGTTTCTTATGTCTTGTGGTTTTCCAGGCTTTATTAATTGATGACCTATTCTTAGGATAGATCAGCAGGGATACGATACCCCGGACCCCAGCTGTTTGAGGGGCAGCAGTGCTCTGAGTGCCACTTCTGCTTCATATGACTTGTTCACAACTCAAACACATTCAAAAAATAGGGCTGGGGCAACACGGTGGCTTGGTGGTTTGCATTGCAGCTTTGCAGCACTGGGGTCCTGGGATTGAATCCCGCCAGGAACAACATCTGCAAGAAGTTTGTATGTTCTCCCTGTGTTTGCATGGATTTCCTCCCTTTCTACCAAGACAAACTAATAGGGAAAAAAAATGTACATTGTGAGCCCTGTATGGTGGCCATTTACAATACTGTCCAAGCGGCCATTTTCTCATGGCCTGTGGGCATGTGCAGTCTGCTCTGCCTGAGGCCTAGAAGATACAAGCCACTGCCGGAAGAAGAGGATGAAGAGGACGCTCCTGACAAAGATGGAGGCAGCGCTGGAGAGAGCTCTCTCGCAGCATTGGGAGCGCCCCCAGTGCTGTTTGTGCGCTGGGGCCTGCCCCCAGTGCTGCGAGAGAGCTAATTTGCATACTGACAAGAACCGGGTTTGTAGCCGAACGGTGGCGCGGAGAAGACGACGAAAGGTAGGAGAAGAATAGCCTTTCTTAAGGCTATTCCAACGTGGTACCTAGAAAAAATTGTGTGTGACTGATAGGATCCCTTTAAAAAAAAAAATAGGGCTGAGCTGCAATACCAAGTAGAACCACTATAGAATATATGGCGCTGTGCTTGGCTTACTGTGCAGAGGCCACCAATAGTAGAAACCAGATAATTCCTTTATATAGAAGGACAAGCACCATAGAAAGCTAGCTGTATAATCGTATAGACGCGTATGGTTAACATCCCCGCACATCATGTTACCCAGATGTGGGCGCTCTCCTCCGCTTTCTTCCTCAGTGCTTGGGTCACACTCTCTTTCAGTTCTCGGCGATCCTCTGGTTTCTACCAGTTCGGAGGTTGGATATTACGGAATTTCTCACACGTCACCAGAGCGCTGCCGATAGTCACCTGACAGTCTTTGGACAATGGTGAGAAAAGAGCCATAAAAACATAAGTCTAAGCAAACATGAACTCGTGGATTTGGGCTTCCTAGTACCTGTGTCTTCAGGACCCAGAAACTTTGCTCCACGTATTCGATCTTGAGAAAGTGGTCGGGGTCGGGCATTTTCACTAATAATATCCAAGACTCGTCCCTTTTCTTTACAAAATTCTATGAGCTTCTGACGGTGAGAACAGAGAACCTGCAAGACCACAAGAAAATGGAGGCGGATGAAGGAACAGGGTGAGGACGGAACAATACAGAGGCGTGTGTAATGTATTGCAAACAGATATATGGCATCAAAGATATGTACTACAATAGGCCGAATTCACATGTCTGTGTTTGGGTCAGAAAACACGTCCCATTTAATGGCCTCATCGGTCCAACCGCAAATCAAATGCACTGAACTCACTGCACTATACACTTCTCTGACCCATTATACAACTCACTGACACATTACACCCCTCTATGACACATTAGACCCCTCTCTGACGCATTACACCCCTCTCTGGCCCATTATACAACTCACTGACACATTACTCCCCTCTATGACACATTACACCCCTCTCTGACCCTTTATACCTCTCTCTGACCCATTACACCCCTCTCTGACACATTACACCCCTCTCTGACGCATTAGACCCCTCTCTGACCCATTATACCTCTCTCTGACCCATTATACCCCTCTCTGACCCTTTATACCCCTCTCTGACCCATTATACCCCTCTCTGACACATTAGACCCCTCTCTGATGCAGTGAGTTCAGGTCATCTGAGTTACCATCAAGCTGGAAATGCAGTGATCACATGGACTAGGTTTCCTGACTCGAACACAGTCATGTGAATTCATCCCAAGATGATGCTACCCAACCAGCTAGAACTAGTCAGTGACCATCCATCAAAATCCATAGGAAAGACATACAGTGTTGGCCAAAAGTATTGGCCCCCCCTGCAATTATGTCAGATAATACTCCTGTTCTTCCAGACAATGATTGCAATCACAAACTCTTTGCTATTTTCTTCATTTAATTTGTCTTCAATGGAAAACCACAAAAAGAATTGTCAAAAAGCCAAATTGGATATAATTCCACAGCAAACATAAAAAAGGGGGTGGACAAAAGTATTGGCACTGATTGAAAAATCATGTGATGCTTCTCTAATTTGTGTAATTAACAGCACCTGTTACTTACCTGAGGCACCTAACAGGTGGTGGCAATAACTAAATCACACTTGCAGCCAGTTGAAATGGATTAAAGTTGACTCCACCTCTGTCCTGTGTCCTTGTGTGACCACATTGAGCATGGAGAAAAGAAAGAAGACCAAAGAACTGTCTGAGGACTTGAGAAGCAAAATTGTGAGGAAGCCTGAGCAATCTCAAGGCTACAAGTCCATCTCCAAAGACCTGAATGTCCCTGTGTCTACCGTGCGCAGTGTCATCAAGAAGTGTAAAGCCCATGGCACTGTGGCTAACCTCCCTAGATGTGGACGGAAGAGAAAACTGACGAGAGATTTCACCGCAAGATTGTGCGGATGGTGGATAAAGAACCTCGACTAACATCCAAACAAGTTCAAGCTGCCCTGCAGTCCGAGAGTACAACAGTGTCACCCCGTACTATCCAGTGTCACGGTCTGAATGAGAAGGGACTGTATGGTAGGAGTCCCAGGAAGACCCCACTTCTTACCCAGAGACATAAGCCAGGCTGGAGTTTGCCAAAACTTACCTGAGAAAGCCAAAACTGTTCTGGAAGAATGTTCTCTGGTCAGATGAGACAAAAGTAGGAAAAGGCCTCAACATAGAGATTACAGGGAAAAAAGAGGCCTTCAAAGAGAAGAAGACGCCCCCTACAGTCAGACATGGCGGAGGTCCCTGATGGTTTGGGGTTGCTTTGCTGCCTCTGGCACTGGACTGCTTGACCGTGTGCATGGCATTATGAAGTCTGAAGACGACCAACACATTGTGCAGCATAATGTAGGGCCCAGTGTGAGAAAGCTGGGTCTCCCTCAGAGGTCAGGGGTCTTCCAGCAGGACAATGACCCAAAACACACTTCAGGTCAGCACTAGAAAATGGTGGTGAGAGAAAGCCCTGGAGACTTGTAAAGTGGCAGCAATGAGTCCAGCCCTGAATCCCATAGAACACCTGTGGGGGAGGGGGAGAGATCAACCGACCAAGTATTAGGCTGAGGGCGCCAATACTTCTGTCCGCACCAGTTTTGGAGTTTTGGGTAAAATGATCAATGATGTGACTTTTTTTCATTCTCTTTTGTGTTTTTTCATTGCAAGCAAAATAAATGAAGATATTACCAAAGAGTTTGTGCTTGTAATCATTTTCTGGGGGACACCGAGGATTATCTGACAGAACTGCAGGGGCCGATACTTTTGTATAATGGAAGTGAGCAGCAAATAAGCAGTGTCCATTGTATAGACCTGGAGCTGTCCTGAGATTTCCTGCAGCTGCTGCTCCGAATGTCTCTTCAGGTCATGAAGTCCTTTCTTCTCTTCTTGTATAAGATGATCGGCTTTATCAGGATACTGAAAGAATACACATGTTAGTCACTGGATGACTCTATGAAACTAAGACCTGTTTTAGTTTTCAGTTCAGATATTGGGATATGGCCGGAAGAATCTCTTGTGAGTTTGGCTTATAGGCCCAGAATGATGGCGGTCCTAAAGATCAGACTGATGTGTCCTATCATATATTATGGGATTTTGCCTTTAAGAGGACGTTTCTCCAACTCTTTGCTTCCTCCAATAGTCTCTGCTCCACCGGTTTCATCTAAGTTGGAATTATTTCTTTAGCCCCCACAATTCCTGAGCAATCACTTCTGCACCCAATATGCAAATGTATCTCTCTACTGTCAGGTGGGCGGTCCCAGATGGTCCGTCTCCTCCAGCCTAGGACCACCCATCTGACAGCGCCCAATTAGCTTATTTAGGACTGAAAATAAGAGTATTGATATTGAAAGCAATGGAGGGGGCTAGAGAAAAAAATTCAGCTGCTCCAGAATCAGTGGGCTGCCGTCTAGTGAAAGATTTATAGTTGGTGGAGAAGGCCAGGGCTCCAAGTAGGCAAAAGCATGACGTTTCCCTGCAAAGTGGAATCCCATCCACACATTGTGGAAAAATACATGCAGCGGACATTGTGATTTTGGAAATCTCAGCATGTCCATTATACCTATGGAAACACCTTAAATTCTCTTGTGGTGACGCTACAGGGATAGTCAAGACTTGCTGACAGGTTTCCTGCCCCTGAAGGGAGACACTTTGTAATTTGCTTCGTGTCAAGGAACCCTTTTAAAAAATAGGGATTGCCCAGATTAGAGAACCCCTGTGACTATCAGCAATGGGTGTGGAAGAAATAACATCTCAGGAGGAGGGTCCCCATACGTTTCATCTGTGTGTCCATGGAGTCTATGAAAACTTAGGCCCTTTCACACAGGGTTTTTTGGTCAGGATTTTTACATGGAATCAGTGTCAAAATCTGGCTCAAAAAACCTACTCCCATTGAATTCAATGGGTTCCTTTTTCCGCAAGAAGATTGTTCCCGCTCGCGGAAAAAAAGAAACAACATGCCCTTTCTTGAGGTGGATTCCGTGGTGGAATCTGCTGTAGAGTCCCACGGTGCGACACCTCCCTCCCGACTAGGCCCATTCACTTGTGGCCTAATTGGGAGCGGAGTGCCGTGACTGGATGCTGGTGCACTTTATACACTGCACCGGCATCCAGTCACAGCTAGCCAAAGTGTAAATGCTTAAAGGGGTTGTCCAGGATCAGAAAATATGGTGACCTTCTTCCGAATACAGCACCACACCTCTCCACTGGTTGTAATTGGTATTGCAACCCAAATACATTAACATCAGTGGAGCTGAGCTGCTATCCATGAAGAAAGCAGCCAGGGTTCTGTAATCCTGGGTAACCCTTTTAACTCCCACCATAATCTCCCAATAAACCCATTTAGGTGGCTCATTATGTAGACTGTTATATAGCGCCACCTGTGGCCATGGATGGTATGTACTAAATCAGTGATCTCACCCTCTCACTCCTAGGTCTTGTATCACGTAGCTGAGCAGTCTCATTATTGGTGAGGATGTCTCTTCTAGTATTAGCATGGGATCTTTCGAGTACGCTCCTCTGTTTCTGCAGCTTGTGGATATGGTGGTTGGTCTCCAACAAGGCTTGTCTCAGGATGGCCATGGAGTTTCGGGATTCCCTCATGTATCCGCAGACATAAGCATTGCAGGTGTCAATAATTAGATCTCGATGGAAAGGTGGAGGGCGATATCCTCTAATATTTTCATCCTCTACTCTCATCTTCTCTTGGGTATGTACAGTGGTGGGAAGACAAGAAAAGGGACGTAACCTAAGATCCTGCGCCTGTCGGATTGTCTTATAGGAAGCATCTCGCCAGGTAGCCGATCCCACAGAATAATCCGCCATGGTGTGGTCAGAGGGTCCTGGATTGCAAAAATATGATGGCATGAAAGATAATCAATAATTTGACAATAATATTCCTCATCATAGGCTATCACATAGAGAACAGGAACGGACCAATAACTTAGGTTACATGCACCATTGACACGAATACACACATGTCTGTATTTGGTCTGCAGAGTCTTGTGAAATGCCGTCTAGACGTGACCATTGCATTGCTTGATATAATATAGCCAGTTACATGCAGACTAGGGCCGAGCCCGGGACACAATGTAACAGATATTGACAAAGTGTCACCTGAAGCCAGACACAAAGTAACTGATCCCTCACCAACAGCGCCGATAAAGTCAATCCAAAGACTAAAGCAGCCATGATACGCCGGAGGGCCAAACATGATAATTAGTAATGGAAGTAATGTACTGTATATGGGATAATACAGACTGCACAGCCGTGTATTGTTACAGCAGGTCGTATAAGTGACCTCACAAGTCTATATAGTGCTGGTTACCTGAGCGTCGTCTGTAAGGCAGGGATATGCTCGGTCCTCCTTCAGTCAAGGCCGGGGGTGTAATCTTTATGTAGCATTATTGACCTATCAGATGTGATTTAATAAAGGTGGATGGATCTTTTATACTTGTTATATGCACTTTACTTATCCCATCATATGGGAATTGCTATATATATATATATATATATATATATATATACACTCACCGGCCACTTTATTAGGTACACCTGTCCAACTGCTCGTTAACACTTAATTTCTAATCAGCCAATCACATGGCGGCAACTCAGTGCATTTAGGCATGTAGACATGGTCAAGACAATCTCCTGCAGTTCAAACCGAGCATCAGTATGGGGGGGAAGAAAGGTGATTTGAGTGCCTTTGAACGTGGCATGGTTGTTGGTGCCAGAAGGGCTGGTCTGAGTATTTCAGAAACTGCTGATCTACTGGGATTTTCACGAACAACCATCTCTAGGGTTTACAGAGAATGGTCCGAAAAAGAAAAAACATCCAGTGAGCGGCAGTTCTGTGGGCGGAAATGCGTTGTTGATGCCAGAGGTCAGAGGAGAATGGCCAGACTGGTTCAAGCTGATAGAAAGGCAACAGTGACTCAAATAGCCACCCGTTACAACCAAGGTAGCCAGAAGAGCATCTCTGAACGCCGCACAGTACGTCGAACTTTGAGGCAGATGGGCTACAGCAGCAGAAGACCACACCGGGTGCCACTCCTTTCAGCTAAGAACAGGAAACTGAGGCTACAATTTGCACAAGCTCATCGAAATTGGACAATTGAAGATTGGAAAAACGTTGCCTGGTCTGATGAGTCTCGATTTCTGCTGCGACATTCGGATGGTAGGGTCAGAATTTGGCGTCAACAACATGAAAGCATGGATCTATCCTGCCTTGTATCAACGGTTCAGGCTGGTGGTGGTGGTGTCATGGTGTGGGGAATATTTTCTTGGCACTCTTTGGGCCCCTTGGTACCAATTGAGCATCGTTGCAACGCCAAAACCTACCTGAGTATTGTTGCTGACCATGTCCATCCCTTTATGACCACAATGTACCCAACATCTGATGGCTACTTTCAGCAGGATAATGCAATGCCATGTCATAAAGCTGGAATCATCTCAGACTGGTTTCTTGAACATGACAATGAGTTCACTGTACTCCAATGGCCTCCACAGTCACCAGATCTCAATCCAATAGAGCATCTTTGGGATGTGGTGGAACGGGAGATTCGCATCATGGATGTGCAGCCGACAAATCTGCGGCAACTGTGTGATGCCATCATGTCAATATGGACCAAAATCTCTGAGGAATGCTTCCAGCACCTTGTTGAATCTATGCCACGAAGAATTGAGGCAGTTCTGAAGGCAAAAGGCGGTCCAACCCGTTACTAGCATGGTGTACCTAATAAAGTGGCCGGTGAGTGTATATATATATACATATATACACGTAGTGATGTGCACTAAAGAGTTGCTTGAAGAGGGCGATCTGTGTGGGAACTAAATTTTTCTGTTTTACTTGGAATAAAGACTGTGACTTCTTTCTACTTTCCTGGAGTTCTGCTGCTTTTATTGCAGTGATTCTTGTAAAGGATTTCTAAGCATAAGGTGCGGCTTGTATATGGCGAACTTATACAATTATCTCTTTTTAGATAGATAGGTAAATAGATAGATAAAAACATTAACTAGATTATAAATAACTATACCGTATACACTCGAGTATAAGCCGAGTTCTTCAGAACAGTTTTTGTGCTCAATAAGTCCCCCTTCGGCTTATACTCGAGTCTATGACCAGCCACAATAGTAATGTATAGAATCTCCCATAAAATAGTGACAAATAAAAGAAGCCTTAACCACTTCAGTACCGGCCAGTTTGTGCTCCAGGACCAGACACATTTTAGGTTTATTTTGTGTGTGCGGTTTTGAGGGCTGTAACATTTTTCTTGTTTGTCTCAGTCAACTAATTTTTGCGTCTTTTTTTTGGGGACACATAGGGCTTTATTTTTATGTTGTTTTTATTTTCGAATGTGTTTTAATTTTTTTTATATCTGGGAAAATATAAACATAATAGGAGGGAAATTGTGTCTGGTTTTCACTTTATTTATTTATTTTTTTATGTAATAACACAAAGTGTCACTGAAAAACTTTATAAAATAGTTGTTCCTCTCCGTTACGGTAATTTTTATTTTGTATGGTGTTGTCGGGGGTGGGGCTATAACCTTTAATAACGGCGTTTTATTAGCGTATTATTTTATTTTTTTTAATTACTTTATTTTCTTTATTTTTTTTACTTTTTTATTATATTTTTATTTTCAGATTGTGTCCCCATAAAGTGATAAGAGACCTTTCTTGGACATCTGATCACTTTTTTCTTTGTATTAGAGGCTGATTTTTCCTATAACTGAGGCTGGTACATTTAGCCTCCTGCACGCTGTATACACAGTATACAGAGCTGATCTGGGCCCTGTAGGACCCAGCAGCTCTTGTAAGACACTGAGCCCGGCAGATCACGTGACCGCTGGGTCAGAGGGCGGCCCCATCATGGCGGCGCCCATAGCCGTGTATACAGCACTCATTGAGTGCCGTATACACAGTGATCGAGAAGGCAGGGAAGGGAATAAACCTTCCTGCCATCTCTCTGGGAGCTTCGGCTGAAGTTACAGCTGCTCCCAGTATCAGCAGCTGCACCATCTCCGTGCAGCTGCTGTGTTCTGATTGGATGTACCGGTACGTCCTGTCAGAACTAGGCAACCACTATCCAGATGTATATAGTCTATGGGCTGTCCGGAAGTGGTTAAAAAAATTGAATAAATAAAAGTTGTAAATCCCTCCTTTCCCTAGAATACATATCAAAGTAGATAATGACTGTGACACATTATACACATGAGGTCTCCCTGTGTCTACTGTAGGGGATCTGCAGTGCTCCTGTTCCGTCAGGAAGGGGTTAATAGGAGCACTGCAGATCCCCTATAGTCAGCCAGGCTGAATTCCAAGTGGGGAGGGGGGGGGGGGGAAACAGTCCTCAATCTTAGGGAAGGGTCAGACAGACACCAAAACACCCCCTCCCCTTCCCCAGCACCAGCAACTACTGCACCCAAAAACTCCGGCCATTTTAATTTTTGAAATTTTCCAGTAGCTGCTGCATTCCCCCCCCCCCTCCCCGGCTTATACTCCAGTCAATAAGATTTCCCAGTTTTTGTGGTAAAATTAGGGGCCTCGGCTTATATTCGGGTCAGCTTATACTCGAGTATATACAGTATATGTAACTACATAGAAATATATCAGATAAATGTTAGATAATATAAATGGATATTAAAGTATACAAATACAGAGATATGAGACAGACATTAGATATATATTATAACCACATATATATTCACATTATATGAACAGACTTGAGGTTTGTAGGTCATAGATTGATACAAGATCAGAAGAATATTAGTAACCAGAGAGGACTGAGTGATCTCTCGTATAGATGTATGACTATATACAACACATACACACATATATATATATATATATATATATATATATATATATATATATATCTCCCTATATTATAAAAATGAATTTCTGTCTGTCTGTCTGTCTGTGCTCTAATGCGAACCAAACGACTGGACCGATCTTCACTAAATTTGGTACAGAGATACTTCAGATATCCGGGAGGGTTTAAGATGAGACTCCAACTTGCTCGGACGTACCGTTGCTGAGATACAGCATTTCAAACACAGTGCCCCCCCCATTAGCCAATACAAACCTGCAAGACTTTCACTCATATTCCAACTGCAATACACACGGTCACTCCACATGCACAATACAACACTGATATCCAAACTGAGATACACGCATCAGAGGATTAGATACACAGATCAGCACACAGTATCACACACCAGAGGATTAGATACACGGGTCTGCACACAGTCCCACAAAGCAGAGAATTAAATACGCACTTCTGCACACGGTTCCACATACCGAAGGATTAGATACAGGCGTCTACACACAGTTCCACACTCCAGAGGATTAGATACGCGCGTCTGCACACATTTGTACACGCCATAGGATTAGATACACGCATCTGCACAGAGTACCACATGCCTTAGGATTAGATACACGCGTCTACACACAGTTCCACACTCCAGAGGATTAGATACGCGCGTCTGCACACATTTGTACACGCCATAGGATTAGATACACGCATCTGCACAGAGTACCACATGCCTTAGGATTAGATACACGCGTCTACACACAGTTCCACACTCCAGAGGATTAGATACACGCGTCTGCACACAGTTGTACACGCCATAGGATTAGATACACGCGTCTTCACACAGTACCACATGCCGAAGGATTAGATACGCGCCTCTTCACACAATACCACACAGGGGAGGATTAGATACACGTGTCTTCACACAGTTGTACACGCCATAGGATTAGATACACGCGTCTTCACACAGTACCACATGCAGTAGGATTAGATACGCGCGTCTACACACAGTTCCACACGCCGAAGGATTAGATACGCGCCTCTTCACACAATACCACACAGGGGAGGATTAGATATGTGTGTGTGCACACAGTACCACACTTTGGAGGATTAGATACATGCCTCTGCACACAGTACCACAAGCCAGAGAATTAGATACACGTCTCAGCACACAGTACCACATGGGGGAGGATTAGATACGCGCGTCTACACACAGTACCACATGCCATAGGATTATATACGCACGTCTGCACACAGTACCACATGCCGGGGGATTGGATACATGCTTCTACACACAATTCCACACACTGTAGGATTAGATACGCACCTCTTCACACAATACCACACAGGGGAGGATTAGATACACGTGTGTTCACACAGTTGTACACGCCATAGGATTAGATACACGCGTCTGCACACAGTACCACATGCCGTAGGATTAGATACGCGCGTCTACACACAATACCACATGGGGAGGATTAGATACGCGCGTCTGCACACAGTACCACATGCCGTAGAATTAGATACGCACGTCTACACACAGTTCCACACTCCAGAGGATTAGATACGCGCGTCTGCACACATTTGTACACGCCATAGGATTAGATACACACGTCTGCACAGAGTACCACATGCCGTAGGATTAGATACACACGTCTACACACAGTTCCACACTCCAGAGGATTAGATACGCGCGTCTGCACACAGTTGTACACGCCATAGGATTAGATACACGCGTCTTCGCACAGTACCACATGCAGTAGGATTAGATACGCGCGTCTACACACAGTTCCACACGCCGAAGGATTAGATACGTGCCTCTTCACACAATACCACACAGGGGAGGATTAGATACACGTGTCTTCACACAGTTGTACACGCCATAGGATTAGATACACGCGTCTTCACACAGTACCACATGCAGTAGGATTAGATACGCGTGTCTACACACAGTTCCACACGCCGAAGGATTAGATACGCGCCTCTTCACACAATACCACACAGGGGAGGATTAGATATGTGTGTGTGCACACAGTACCACACTTTGGAGGATTAGATACATGCCTCTGCACACAGTACCACAAGCCAAAGAATTAGATACACGTCTCAGCACACAGTACCACATGGGGGAGGATTAGATACGCGCGTCTACACACAGTACCACATGCCATAGGATTAGATACACACGTCTGCACACAGTACCACATGCCGTAGGATTAGATACACACGTCTACACACAGTTCCACACTCCAGAGGATTAGATACGCGCGTCTGCACACAGTTGTACACGCCATAGAATTAGATACACGCGTCTGCACACAGTACCACATGCAGTAGGATTAGATACGCGACTCTTCACACAGTACCACACAGGGGAGGATTAGATACGTGTGTGCACACAGTATCACACTTTGGAGGATTAGATACATGCCTCTGCACACAGTACCACAAGCCAGAGAATTAGATACGCGTCTCAGCACACAGTATCACACGGAGGAGGATTAGATACGCGCCTCTTCACACAATACCACACAGGGGAGGATTAGATACGTGCATCTGAACACAGTACCACACGCCAGAGTCATTAGATACGCGCGTCTGCACACAGTTTCACTTACTGGAGGATTAGATACAGGCCTCTGCATACAGTACCACATGCCAGAGAATTAGATACGCGTCTCAGCACACAGTTCCACATGGGGGAGGATTAGATATGCGCATCTGCACACAGTACCACACGCCAGAGTCATTAGATACGCGCGTCTGCACACAGTTTCACTTACTGGAGGATTAGATACGCGCCTCTTCACACAATACCACACGGGGAGGATTAGATATGTGCATTTGCACACAGTACCACACCAACAAGGATTGGATACTTGCATCTAAACACAGTACTACACGGGGAAGGATTAGATACAGCTTTACTCCAGGTATCCATAACAACTGATCACAGGTTTTTCACTGACATCCAAAATGAGATACACATAATCACATGACGCTTATGGACATACACAGAAACAACATACAAAATACACCAGTGCAAAATTGGACAATTCTTATGGGGCCACTACACAAACATAAAATGTAATATACCCGTGCGAAGCCGGGTCCTCCCTCTAGTATATATATATATATCACATTCCACATCTTCTTACCTACTTTCACTGTTCTCTTCTGTAGACGGCCGTGCAGATCTCTCGCTCACATGAGTTGTCTCTTTCTGCTCCCTCCGCCCTGTTGCGGTCTCTCAGGATACAGTTACTATGTACAGTGTCTCCTATTCTCTCCCTATTCAGATCCTTTAACACAATGTCACAGAATGTCACAGTGTAACAAAGCCGAGCCTAATCCTGCTCTCTGCTTGCTCTTGACTAGTGAGCTTACACCTTATTCACACTCACAAGCTGAGCAGCTGTTTAGTATTGGCCAAGTTTTATTGGTTGTGATATATATGATATGTTCGGGTGATAGGACAAGGTTAGAGGAGTTTTCTGTAACTCTTTATACTTAGCAATTTACTTTTTTTAAATTCTTCCTATTTCCCCAAAACAAGGGTCCAGAAGTTCACAGCGGAGCTTTGGGGTCACTCCCCTGGATTACGGATTTCTCCTATCACATCACTCGCCACTCCCTTAAATGATAGAAACCGCAGTCAATACAAGAAGGGAAACAAAAGTGACACATAGACACACCTAATCCTATTCTATACTGTAACGTGACAGACGCTGCGACACCAATATGTAGAAAAATGTGTCCATATAAGCCAGACCTTATACATTACATTTCAGGGGGGGACAGAGGGAAATCACAACACAGAACGCTCCAGAATTACATCACAGAGAACCCCTTTACCAGCTGGAGACCCCAAACTAAGCTCCTAAATACATCAGCTCGAAACTAATGCCAGATTAGAAACCAGATTAGACCAGACCCCTAAATCAGTTGCTGACCCCAAACCAGACCACTTCATACGAGGTTGCTTAATTCAGGTCCTCTACATACATTCAGAGAAGGTCAGACCTCTAAAATAAATTCATACCCTAGACCAGACTCTAAAAAATTTCAGGTGCAGACAAAACCCTTAAATAAATTTAGGCCCAAGAGCAAAATTACTAAATTCCTTTAGACTCCATATACACTCACCTCCATATACACAACCATGCCTTTGAACGTGGCATGGTTGTTGGTGCCAGAAGGGCTGGTCTGAGTATTTCAGAAACTGCTGATCTACTGGGATTTTCACGCACAACCATCTCTAGGGTTTACAGAGAATGGTCCGAAAAAGAAAAAACATCCAGTGAGCGGCAGTTCTGTGGGCGGAAATGCGTTGTTGATGCCAGAGGTCAGAGGAGAATGGCCAGACTGTTTCGAGCTGATAGAAAGGCAACAGTGACTCAAATAGCCACCTGTTACAACCAAGGTAGCCAGAAGAGCATCTCTGAACGCCGCACAGTACGTCGAACTTTGAGGCAGATGGGCTACAGCAGCAGAAGACCACACCGGGTGCCACTCCTTTCAGCTAAGAACAGGAAACTGAGGCTACAATTTGCACAAGCTCATCGAAATTGGACAATTGAAGATTGGAAAAACGTTGCCTGGTCTGATGAGTCTCGATTTCTGCTGCGACATTCGGATGGTAGGGTCAGAATTTGGCGTCAACAACATGAAAGCATGGATCCATCCTGCCTTGTATCAACGGTTCAGGCTGGTGGTGGTGGTGTCATGGTGTGGGGAATATTTTCTTGGCACTCTTTGGGCCCCTTGGTACCAATTGAGCATCGTTGCAATGCCAAAGCCTACCTGAGTATTGTTGCTGACCATGTCCATCCCTTTATGACCACAATGTACCCAACATCTGATGGCTACTTTCAGCAGGATAATGCAATGCCATGTCATAAAGCTGGAATCATCTCAGACTGGTTTCTTGAACATGACAATGAGTTCACTGTACTCCAATGGCCTCCACAGTCACCAGATCTCAATCCAATAGAGGAGCATCTTTGGGATGTGGTGGAACGGGAGATTCGCATCATGGATGTGCAGCCGACAAATCTGCGGCAACTGTGTGATGCCATCATGTCAATATGGACCAAAATCTCTGAGGAATGCTTCCAGCACCTTGTTGTATCTATGCCACGAAGAATTGAGGCAGTTCTGAAGGCAAAAGGGGGTCCAACCCGTTACTAGCATGGTGTACCTAATAAAGTGGCCGGTGAGTGTAAATCCGCAACATTGGTAGAGATCACAGGTCAGACACTTTGTGTTCATTTCACACCCCTAATTATTTTAGTTTAAACGCCTAAAGTAAATTCACACCCCTTAATTAATTGTGGACCCCAGACCAACCCCCTAGATTCACTGAAAGCCCCGACCAGATCCTTAAATTAATTCAGATCCCAGGACAAATCCCTAAATAAATTTGGACACGAGCAAACCTCTAAATAATTTCAGACCCCTGAACTGACCCCTAAATTAATTCAATGTCCGGACCAGAACACTAAAAATAAATAAATCAGGCCCGGACGACGGCTCGTGATTAATTAACCCCTTCCCGACATGCGCCGTAATAGTACGGCGCATGTCGGGTCTGTAACTATGGCGACCGCCCGGGAGCCGGGCGGCCGCCATAGCCGCCAGGTGTCTACTGCTTTAAGCAGTAGACAACCGGCTCTAATGCCTCCGATCGGTCCCCGGACCGATCGGAGGCATTAACCCCTCCGGCGCTGCGGTCAAAGGCGCCGGAGGCGCCATTTTCCCGGCGGCGCATGGGCGCCGCCATTTTGGCCGGGATCGCCGGCTCCTGGAGCATGCTCCAGGGCTGATGTCCCGTTGCCATGACAGCCGGGAGCCTTGTACAGGCTCCCAGGCTTGTCTGCAAATCCTCTCTTTTGCAGGCTGGTCTATGCAGCCTGCAAAAGAAAGGATGCTTTTTTGCAATGCATTGCAATGCATTAGCATTGTAATGCATTGCATTAGTGATCAGACCCCCTGGGGTTCAACACCCCTAGGGGGTCTAATAAATGCAAAAATAAAATTTAAAAAAAAGTTTAAAAAGATATAAAAAAATATAAAAAGAATTAAAAGTTCAAATCACCCCCCTTTCCCTAGAACACATATAAAAGTAGTTAAAAACTGTGAAACATATACATGTTAGGTATCCCCGCGTCCGAAATCGCCCGCTCTACAAATCTATAAAAATATTTTTCCTGTTTGGTAAACGCCGTAGCGGGAAAAATAGTTGAAAGTGCCAAACCGCCGTTTTTTCACTGTTTTGATTCTGATAAAAATTTGAATAAAAAGTGATCAAAGCAATAACATTTCCCGAAAATGGTAGAACTAAAAAGTACACCCGGTCCCGCAAAAAAAGACGCCCTATGCATCCCCGTACACTTACGTATAAAAAAGTTACGGCCGTTGGAATATGGCGACTTTTAGAAAAAAAATTTTTTAACACAGTTTTGGAATTTTTTTTAGGGGTCAAAATGTAAATAAAACCATATAAATTTGGTATCCCTGGAACCGTACCGAAACACAGAATACAGGGGACATGTCATTTTGGCTGCACAGTGAACGCCGTAAAACCAAAGCCCGTAAGAAAGTTGCAGAAATGAATTTTTTCTTCAAATCCACCCCATTCTGAATTTTTTTCCTGCTTCCCAGTACATTATATAGAATAATTAATGGTAGCATCATGAAGAAAAAATTGTCCCACAAAAATTAAGACCTCATATGGCTCTGGGAGCGAAGAAATAAAAAAGTTATGGGGTTTAGAAGGAGGGGAGTCAAAAACGAAAAACGAAAATCAAAAAATGCCATCGGCGGGAAGGGGTTAATTAATTTACACCTGTTAATTATAGACCCCAAACCAAACCCTAGAACTGGCTCAAACCTCTAAATAACTTCAGACTCCAGACTAAACCACTAAATCTTATACCTCTCCCAGACCAAAACACAAAATAATTATGTCCCCAGAACTGACTACATCTCTAAATTCATTCATACCCCCTGGTTAATTGTCAACCCCAGAACAAATCACTGTATTAATTCAAACCGCGGATCAGAAATAAGTCAGATTCCAGATTAGACCACAAAATGTACATTTACACATGGATTGGGGCTCCCACTTATATCCCATCAGCCACAACCTGACGTGATGGCACCAATGGGTTTCCTTGTCAGACCTGGGGGCCTTTGTTAGGCCTCTGGTTGCCATGTAAATGAACCTATTAGGCCCTGCTTAAAGGGGTTTTCCTATTAACATAAATTTCTAGAAAAATACAAATTAAACATTCTTACAAATATAAATAATTAAAAATTTTGCTGAGTTTTAATGATTTTCCCTAACTGCATTAGAGGTGACATCTGTTGTCTTGATCAGTTGTCAATGGATACGACCATGACTGCAGGAACTTTCTAAACCCAGCCATGATGTCCTTATTGTGGTCAGGTTATCTTCTCATACATGTAGTGTCCTCCTGATAACCAGCCATGATGTCCTTATTGTGGTCAGGTTATCTTCTCATACATGTAGTGTCCTCCTGATAACCAGCCATGATGTCCTTATTGTGGTCGGGTTATCTTCTCATACATGTAATGTCCTCCTGATAACCAGCCATGATGTCCTTATTGTGGTCGGGTTATCTTCTCATACATGTAGTGTCCTCCTGATAACCAGCCATGATGTCCTTATTGTGGTCGGGTTATCTTCTCATACATGTAATGTCCTCCTGATAACCAGCCATGATGTCCTTATTGTGGTCGGGTTATCTTCTCATACATGTAGTGTCCTCCTGATAACCAGCCATGATGTCCTTATTGTGGTCGGGTTATCTTCTCATACATGTAGTGTCCCCCTGATAACCAGCCATGATGTCCTTATTGTGGTCGGGTTATCTTCTCATACATGTAGTGTCCTCCTGATAACCAGCCATGATGTCCTTATTGTGGTCAGGTTATCTTCTCATACATGTAGTGTCCTCCTGATAACCAGCCATGATGTCCTTATTGTGGTCGGGTTATCTTCTCATACATGTAATGTCCTCCTGATAACCAGCCATGATGTCCTTATTGTGGTCGGGTTATCTTCTCAAACATGTAGTGTCCTCCTGATAACCAGCCATGATGTCCTTATTGTGGTCGGGTTATCTTCTCATACATGTAATGTCCTCCTGATAACCAGCCATGATGTCCTTATTGTGGTCGGGTTATCTTCTCATACATGTAGTGTCCTCCTGATAACCAGCCATGATGTCCTTATTGTGGTCAGGTTATCTTCTCATACATGTAGTGTCCTCTCCTGATAACCAGCCATGATGTCCTTATTGTGGTCAGGTTATCTTCTCATACATGTAGTGTCCTCCTGATAACCAGCCATGATGTCCTTATTGTGGTCGGGTTATCTTCTCATACATGTAGTGTCCTCCTGATAACCAGCCATGATGTCCTTATTGTGGTCAGGTTATCTTCTCATACATGTCGTGTCCTCCTGATAATTCATAATAATTTGGGTTCTGACATGTCCCAGACCATAGAAGGTTCCTGTATTTATGTTCAGATCCATTGACAACCCATCAGACAAGACGGTTAGAGAAATTATAAACCTCTGCAAATTTTTTAAATATTTAAATTAGCAAAAATGTTTGATTTTTATTTGTATGCTAGATAAAGGGAAAGAAGAAGCAGAGGTAGCCATCGATACCAGGACTCAAACTTTGTGGCTGCCCCAAAGGTCTCCGTACCAAGTAAAATATATCACTGTTCTACCCGGCACATGATAGCCCCATTACAGGCTTTGTCCTGGTGCCCCGGAACTTCAAGTTATTAACAGCTAATGTCTATCATCTGGGTCAGATCCCGAACTGTCCTGAACAAAAACTACAAAAATGGAGCCCTAGGTAAGTGTTTAGTAGTTTAGTAAGTTCTTGCCAGGGTTCAGTTTGGGGAGAACACGCAGAAGTCTCTCGCAGCCTCTTTAGCATTTAGGTTTCCTTTCACATTTCCATTATATCGTATTATTTTCTATTTCGTTTTATGTCGGGCTCGAGGGAATGCGACTGCGAGAGAAAGTGATTAAGATAAGAAAACCTCAGAGATTCTGATCAGTGTTGTAATAATTAGCAACATTTCACTAAATAGGAAATAAAGAAGTATCAACATGAAAGTCTCTGCGCCCTGTAAACAGCTCATTAATTACCCTTCCCTGGGACTTGTTAATTGGGAAGCCATTATTGCTGTGAAATCGCAATCTTAAATGATATTGAAAGTGTAAGTTAATTACCTGGAGGACGCGGAGGCCCCATCGACGCGCTCCTAGTGGAAATCATTAGTGTGGGTGTGAGAGAGGCTGAAAACTGTTAACTCTTTGATTGGATAGTAATTGTATAATGAGATATGGAATAGGAGATCATAGAATGCAGGTCACTTATATCGCCCCCTGGTATATATAAGAAGTCCCGGTGGGTATTACAGGCCTATAGGCTCTCGGTGCATTGCTGTACATCTAGGTTAGGATACCAGGTAGCCATGTCATGATTCTTGTACGGTCATGGTAAAGAGTAGATTCCTCACCTGGGTCCAATGGAAGGAGCCAATGGACATGACTGTGTAATATTGACCACAATGATATCAAGAGTGCAGTCCGGATAATCGAGGGGCCAGAAATCTATTATCCACCACCAATGTAATTTGGGAAATGAAGGCTCATGGCATCCAGTGATTTTAAAGAGGACTTTACACCATGTTCACCAATTCTAGTTCTCGGCAGATGTTATCAGGCTTCTCTCCACTGAGCACAGTTGGAATTGTCTCTCTAGCCCCCACCATTCCTGAGCCAGAAGTGCAGTTAGTTTTGGTGCCTGATGTTCTATTTAAGCTCTGTAATGTCAGGTGGGCGGAGTCAGGCAGGGGTGTGATTCAGAGCTCCAATCAGAGGCAGCCAGGGTCAGAGGTCAGAATCACACCCCTTGTCTGCTCCTGCCTGACTCTTCCCTCCGCATTTCAGACAATAAAACTAGCAACATTTATTGCTCAGTAATGGTGGGGGTAGAGAAAAAATACCAACAGTGCTAGAATTAGTGGAGTGGAAAGAGCTGGACTTCTTGGAGTTGGGGAAGGGTCCTCTACAAAGGAAGCCATCAGTTCAAGATAAGTGTTGGTCCCCTGAAGATCTTCAGTTAGCGACTTATCTTCTGTTTGAAGCTCTCTGAGGACAGCAGCACTCACTAGGCCATGTGATGTCACATTCATCAGTCACGTGTCCTGATTGTAGATCAGTCCCATTCAAGAGAATGGAGCACAGCAGTGATGCTAAGCACAGACACCATACAATGTACAGCCCTGTGCTTGGCAAGTATTGAAGCCTCTTTAATGGTGTAGCGTCTAATTATAGAAATAATTTCCGGGACCCTAGACCACAACGAACCGAGTCTGGGCAGTCCCAGAAAACATGTAAGCTTGTACCCTACTTACTGACACAATAAAACATCTTGTAGATGTTCCTACTAAACTCTCACCAAGAATATGAAAGACCCTTTAACAAAGGGGTAAAATTCTGTTATTTGTTCCTTGGTAAGGTCATAGGGATAATAAGCCCGGTCATAGGGATAATAAGCCCGGTCATAGGGATAATAAGCCCGGTCATAGGGATAATAAGCCCGGTTATAGGGATAATAAGCCCGGTCATAGGGATAATAAGCCCGGTTATAGGGATAATAAGCCCGGTCATAGAGATAATAAGCCCGGTCATAGGGATAATAAGCCTGGTCATAGGGATAATAAGCCCGGTTATAGGGATAACAAGTCCGGTCATAGGGATAATAAGCCCGGTTATAGGGATAACAAGTCTGGTCATAGGGATAATAAGCCCGGTCATAGGGATAATAAGCCCAGTCATAGGGATAATAAGCCCGGTCATAGGGATAATAAGCCCGGTCATAGGGATAATAAGCCGGTTATGGGGATAATAAGCTCGGTCATAGGGATAATAAGCCGGTTATAGGGATAATAATCCTGGTCGTAGGGATAATAAGGCCGGTCATAGGAATAATAAGCCCGGTCATAGGCATAATAAGCCTGGTCATAGGGATAATAAGCCCGGTCATAGGGATAATAAGCCCGGTCATAGAGATAATAAGCCCGGTCATAGGGATAATAAGTTCGGTCATAGGGATAATAAGCTCGGTCATAGGGATAATAAGCCCGGTTATAGGGATAATAAGCCCGGTCATAGGGATAACAAGCCCGGTTGTAGGGATAATAAGCCCAGTCGTAGGGATAATAAGCCCGGTCATAGGGATAATAATATACCAGATACCAGCATCCAGGAGCCAGTTGGGTCACAGATAGATCCCCACCAAGACAGGAAAGCCCGTAATAGACTTCGTAACAAACACAAGGCAGACAATGCCAGAATACAAAGGGTATCAGGATACAGGTTCAGGTTTTGGGTTTGGAAAGATTCCAGGATGCAGGCTTCATATTTGGTGTACAAAAAATACAGGCTGGCTTAGAGGTACATGGGATACCAAGTTACTGGCTCAAGTTTTGGGATACCCAGGGTATCAGGATACAGCTCTAGAATACAAGCTTAGGGATTGGGGTATTTATCAAGGGTTAAAAGTGGCAAAAGGTGCTTTCTTCTTATGCATATGTACAAAGTATTAGATCATCGGAAGGATTGGAGCGAGCCACATCCATAGGAGATCTGGACTTAGTTCTCCAAGATGGCGGCAGGAACAACCTCCCTGCCGAGCTCTGCCAAATACTGTCTGCAAGTACCGAGAAGAACTGATGGAGGGCAAAGGGCAGAGGTCACACCGAATAAGGAAAGGATTTAGATTTTTTTATTTTTTCCTCTTTGACTTCATTTTGGTGATTGACAGAAATAAACTATTGTGACTTCTATTCCTGAAAGTGTTTTTTCTTTGTAGCATTTCCCCTCACATGCCTAAAACTTTTACACAGTACTGTATTTCCATGTTCTGCACCAAATAGAATTATTTTCTACCAAGTCCTGGGGAGCCAGAGGAGGCTCCGTTCTCACGGGGTAACGCGCCGCTCATTTACACAAGTATACACGCTTCAAAACGGATCCCATTGATTTCAATGTTTAGCGCGTGTACGCCGGCACCTGTTGAAATCATTGGGATCTGTTCTGAAGCGCCGCGCTCTGACACGTGTATACTTGTGTAAATGAGCGGCGCGTTACTCTGTGAGAACGGAGCCTGACAATGACAACCATCAGACAACCATCAATGCTATAGATGAAACCACTTTATTTTTGCTACTTCTATCTCTTGATATAATAGGAACAGCTAAGAGAAGAAATATTTGACCACATTCACCCGCTTTGTAAGATGGCAGAAGTGACTTTGAGCAGATCAGGGTGATGTAGCCAGAAAACGCTGGGGTGTAAGTCAAACCCATTCTGAGGACTCATCGTGAAATCCATGAAATCTCAATAGCGCCAATCCAGTAATATTCCTGTTCCTATTTCCTTATTGTTGTATCACTGATGAATGTTTCGATACATCTTAGATCTCCAGAGTCCAATCCTCCAGAGAGGAGATTGTTATTGACTGTCTATAAAACCCCAGCATTGTTATTCTCATCTGCCGATCCTGGCTGGATCTCCACATACGGCTCAGGTTCGTGTTTTCTATCATGATGGAGGGTAACAGAATAAAATAGTAATAGATGTGACCAGAGATTTATCTCTCCACAATACTTTCATCTATCTGGTATTTCTTAAGACTTGACCATAGAGCTCATTGTGTCGAGGACATCTCAAGATCTCTCAGCTCCTTCTCCATGGTCTTAATGTATTTTCTCTTGTCTTCTGATATCATTTTTCCTCCTTGCTGATGCTTATATGATGTCTATTATGTGTGGCTAAAATATTCTAAATATACCATTAATTTCCATTGATTTAAGCTCTAGTTGGTATTGAGTACAATGTAATATAAGGTTTACTAGGAGGACAGTAACATGTTATTGAGAAGATAGAGGATGACACTGATCATGGGCACCATCAAACACCAGAATGAAGGGTCCTCACCACTTAGGTCAACTATGTATATAAAGCAACATTGACCAAATCTACTGGATTCAGTGGGAGTCGGCTGTCTAACTTCTCCCTTTACCTGATATCAGAAGATGGAAAGATTGGGTGTGCTAAGCCAACCATACAGATAGATATCTCAACTGATACCCCCTCCATATTTACTGAATTGGAGAGGACAAAGCCACCAACAAACATGTCTGACAACAGCTTATTTCCCTGTCAACAATAGGTTTGGGTAGTTGAAATCCCTCATCAGATGTTATTAGGTCCTGATATACAGTTTTCGTTTCAGCTGAGATACATATAATCGAGTCTTGTAGGTTTCAACTTGCCACCACCGTTGTTCCTATAAGAGAGAGGCCACTGTTGGCGCCAATGATTCCACTTTACCTGTATTTTGAGCTTGGAAATTGATGGTGAAATAGAAAGATACAAGTGTGTCATGTCTATGGCCAGCTTTAAGGTTTCCATATATTCAATAACCACATACAGTGAAATCTTCATGTTTTTGCTTCTTTTAGGAATCATGACGTACGTTGGAAACCAAAGTATAGCCACCACCTTCATCATTGTGGGGTTTGAGACAGTTCGGGAGATTGAGCTCTTTCTGTTCTGCCTGTTCCTTGTTATGTACGTCATCACTATTGGGGCTCATCTACTCATTGTAGGTCTTGTCGCTATAGATAAGCGTCTTCACAAGCCAATGTATGTGTTTTTGGCCAACTTCTCGGTGGCCGAAATCGGTTATATCACAGCGACTGTGCCGAAGATGCTTGACGGTCTACTGACCAGGAACAAGGAGATTTCATATTCTGCTTGTCTTGTTCAGTTTTATTGTTTTTTTGGATTTGGAGCCACTGAAAACTGTTTCCTTGTTGTGATGGGATATGACCGCTATGTAGCAATCTGTCAGCCGCTGCGTTATGCTACCATTATGGCCAAAAGGAAATGTTTGGCTTTAGCATTTGCAGCCTGGACCAGTGGATTAATGGCGGCCACCTCTCCTACTCTTTGGGTTGCTTCCTTGAAGTTTTGTTATCCCAACCAAATTGACCACTTCTTCTGCGATTATGCTCCTCTCCTGAAGCTCTCGTGCGAGGACACCTCCAAAGGGGAATTTACCTTTACAGTCATATGTTGGAATATAGTCTTGGGTTGCTTTTTCCTAACTTTAGTGTCGTATGCCTTCATAATCCATTCTGTTCTAAAAATTCCTTCTGTTGAAGGACAGAAGAAAGCCTTCAGTACATGCGCGTCCCACCTCACAGTAGTGTCCATATTCAATGGGACTCTCATCTTCATGTACATACGTCCCACCTCCACCATCCGGTTCACTCTCGACAAGGTGGTGTCTATCTTCTACAGTGTAGTGACTCCACTCATGAACCCCATTATATACTGTCTAAGGAACAAGGATGTTAAGAAAGCTGTATACAAGATATTACAGGACTGTGGAGTTTAGTGTGGACACAGGTAACAAGATACAGACCTAGGTCATATCAACAAATCGAAGATTCAGTGAATCAAGGTCATACATATTCAAGGTCATACTGGTGACCAATACTGTGGAGAAAAATCGACTTGAGGATGGGAAACCCCTAAATGTACATGATCACAGAACCGTGTAGAAAGAGTTCGCCACCTGTCATCATAAAAGTCTTGTAATCTTTTTGCACTTACTCTACGCTACTGTAGACTTTCTGACCCAGCGCCTTGCCTTGTCTCATCCTCCTCTTCACTCTTCCTCCTCACCCTTGGAGCTAAGGTGTCCATACTGATTAGGATTCATAACCGTTTTCCCAGGTTCTCTGATCCATATGTACGGTGAAGAATCATAGAATGAAAGTTGTGTTTATTGGGCTTACAAAGTCCACGCGGATCCACATCATGGATCAAAGATGGTGACCGATTGGTTTCACCTTCTATTTTGTCTTGAATCGATCATCTGCACGCTACACTTTCTCGCTGCTCTGGTCAGCTGGTTATTTTTGTCTGGTCCATCCACGTACTACAATCCTGATGTGCAGTCAAGCAGCTTTACAGCGACATAAATATTATTATAATCAATCATTTCCAGTATTTTGTATTTCTTGTCTCAAATTTCAGCAAAAGCTTGTCTATTTTCTACATGGGACCATGAGAAGAATATGCAAATCTGTCTTCCATGATGTAATTAGGAAGTCAGGTGCCTCAGTGTTGCAAACCAATAGAGGGCGCTCACTGGAATGTGCAAGCCTGTCTTCCCTGATGTAAGGAGTGATGATATCCCCTTAAGACTGTCTAAGCCTTTCACCTCTACCAGGTTATAGTCCTCTCTACATCAGGCTGACGAGATGCAATAACATCGAAACGGCCGTCCTCGGTTGAGAGACTATACCTGGTAATAATCCCAGCATCATTGCAAAACAAAGGCCTCTTGGAAGGTCGAGCATGATGTTAAAGGGAGCAGCCTTTATTGGGCTATATTACTGAGATTCTGTCTTCCTAATTACATCAGGGAAGACAGGCTTGCACATTCCAGTGAGCGCCCTCTATTGGTTTGCAACACTGAGGCACCTGACTTCCTAGTTACATCATGGAAGACAGATTTGCATATTCTTCCTATGGTCCCTTCCAAAGTGGAGTGCTAAAGGCTTAATAAATCTCTATGTGATATACTGTGTGAAGAGACTGCTGTGGGACATTATACTGTATGGAGACCACTAGGGGACAATATACACTATTAAAGGGCCATTAAGGGAGCTCATATTGTGTGCATTGTGGGACATTATTCTTAAGGGGGTTGCCCAGGAATTTGACAAACTGTGGAGGGGCCCGGGGCAGGTGTAACATAAAAAAACCATATTCGCCTGTCCCTAGTGGTCCAATGTGTGGTAGTTCACCGTGGCTCAGTCCCTGGAAGCCCTGCTCTTCACGTGACTGCTTAGGCTATTCAGCAGCTTCAGTGCAGTGAGCAGTCACTCACATACGTCACCAGTCCCTCTCTTCAGCAGTCAGGAGGACACCAATTCAATTTTAGCCTCAGGCAGCAGAAAACCTAGAATTGTCCCTGCTAGTGACCGACCCATCCTTCATGTTATGTCGCCCCAATGAATAATAATCACTTTTTAATACATGCCAATGCTTTTTGTAAAATATTTTAGCTTTTTTACCATCCCGAGAAGATTCTGTAGTAAAGGAGCGGATAATATTCACTGCCTTGACCTTTTTCCACCAGCCGGATGCCCAGATGAATTGCTTCCACCTCTTTCATTTCAGTTTCAGACTTCTGTCGAGTCATTTCTTTCCTGAAATTTTTCCTTTATCACAAGACTCCTTTCAATCCCTTAAAGTACAATTTCTTTTTAACTCTAGTAATAGGTTTTGGTGAATGTCCAGGGGTTACGGTGAATCTTCTGGTTACTAATAATCTTATTCCTATCTGCTTACAGCATGTGCTGTTTTTTAGACATAGAGAGATCCCAGGAATTCTTCTCCGTCTTACTTGTCTCCATGTTAGTGGAACATCCCAGTCATTGTCATTGATCCCAGTTCTTGTTCCCTAGTGTCTCCTGAGGAGTATCAGGCCCAAGGAGGCCACGTCTGCTGTACATTGTATGAGGCTGGGATTACGGTATATTCCACCAGATTCTAGGACTTTAATATTAAATAGATCCTTCCACATCACAGGCCATTGCCAAAGACTCTGGAGAAAGATTGGCAGAAACATGATTGTCCATCCCAAATCCAGCAACCTCTTCTGTCACCTTAAGGCCTTCAGGTCATGTCCTGTGGAATTGTAAGGACGATTAGAGTCAAGAACAATCTTCTTATATTTTAGGTTTATTCTACATAAAAAGGTTCACGGCTTAACAAAAAGATGTCATAACATAAAGTACAGACTGATTTATTTTTCAACTGTGATTTTTATGAATTTTTTTTCCAAAAATAGAACAAAGAAGCATTTACTAGAATCAACCACAAGAATAACAAAAAACAGCGACACCAGCAATAGTGCAATGAAACCACTGCTATGGTAGAGACAACAAAGAGAGACGGGAGACAAGGAGGAAAGGGGGGATGGGAGGGATCAGAGGACCACGTATAGAGCAGTACACGTCCCAATGTGCCCAGGTGGTCCGACATTCCTCCACTGTATTATTCAGAGTGGCAGTAAGCAGTACATTAGAATGGGGGCCGAGGGGGGTTGGGCGCTTCTCCAGTGACGCCCTATAAGGGACTGAGGTACAGACCTATTTTAAGTCTTCCTGGGAGCGCCAGCAGTAAGTAATTGGGCAGGTTCTACGGGTGACCCTGTTATATCCCAAATCTGACATGTATAGCAAATGGATGACATCTGTGTGTCACCTCTGCCTCTATGGACTCATTGGTTTACACCTGCATATATCTTTTTGTTCTTCTGGATATTTGCAGGACCAGAATAATGAAAATACAGACACCACCAGGTCCGTTCCATGATGTCATCAATAGAGCCCAAGGGACCCAGTGGACGATAATACGTTCCTTCGAGTTCCCGTTGATTGTCCATTTTTTAATTGAAACTTCTAGGAACGGAAACTCTGATGCAGATGTGAACCCAACCTTACGTCAGTGAACCTCAAGTGAAAAACAGAAAGGAATCAGATCTCTCCTGAATTTTGCCCTGGGCTCATGGACCCAGACACAGACCTTTGATATTACACGTGTTTTTGGGGCTATAGAATATAATGGGTCAGTGCGGTAGCCATGAAAGAATTGTAATACACTGTGAAAGCCGACGGTCCTAAGTGACTGTAACAGTATACAAAGCAATTAGACCTGTAGTCCAAGTGGTAGGTAATAGTGTGGAGTGAATAGTTGGATACCTCGCTCCCATAGGAATCCGTGTTAGCGGCTGCAATACTCCCAGTACATATGCTGAACATAACCTTTGGAACCCATATACCTCAGATATATTAGTGGTATTTTGGGGGTATACACCAGCTGTATTGGAAGGTACCTGATCACACATTTAATAGAGAGGCAACGTACAAAGCAGTGTGAATTGTGTAGTAGTAACATAAAAGGCTTCGGGCAGTAATGTATAGTAATGGCAGCAGCGGTAGGGTTATGTCTAACATCCAATCTCTGAGGCAATGAATGCAATCCCTGGTTCCTCTGAGGTTGGCCACTGTCTGCATGGGTGGGACTTGGAGGCGGAGCTTCTTTCCAAGTTGATCACAGTGACCCTGCCTCAGTGTGGATGGTCTTCCTTTACATGGGTTATTGGATGTGCTTGACACCTTCTATGGAATGTTCCAGATCTAAATAGATTACTCTCCGGATGAACAGTCATGGGTTAAAGATTTGACTGTACAATGAAATTGTTTTTGTTCTCCTAAAGATCTCAGGGGATGAGATTTATGTTGTAAATACATTGTATGTTGTGGTTGTCTCCGGAGGTTACAGACAGATTACCCTCCAGTGGTTATCCCTCTAGGGAGCTGCTATTCTACCGCTATAAATGTCTGTATACAGCTCACAGGAGAAGTCGGGATCTCAGCTTTGCTTCAGGTCGGTATTTGTTTCTATAATTTATATTTTATATAAAAATCCGGTTCCTCAAGATGATATTTTCTTGGTGCTCAGGTCAATGGCATCACATGGCGATCATCTGATTCCTAGCTTGTGCTTCACACTTTGCACTTTCTGGTCCACCATGTTGTTTCCCACCCTGTCATATTGTGGTTCTTCAATATAAATACCGCACACATCCCGTATGAAAAATACTGTTACACAATGACACTGGCATAAAAAAACTCCAACTGTGACGCCCTGACGGTATATTTAAGGTGCGCCGTCACTCTAAGGGTGAATTCACACTGAGTAAACGCTAGCTTATTCTGAACGTAAAACACGTTCAGAATAAGCGGCGTCTAAAGCAGCTCCATTCATTTCTATGGGAGCGGGGATACGAGCGCTCCCCATAGAAATGAATGGGCTGCTTCTTTCACTCCGTGCAGTCCCATTGAAGTGAATGGGGAGTGCCGGCGTGTACGCTCCGGCATGAGCAGAGCTTGCCGTATACGCCGGCACTCCCCATTCACTTCAATGGGACTGCACGGAGTGAAAGAAGCAGCCCATTCATTTCTATGGGGAGCGCTCGTATCCCCGCTCCCATAGAAATGAATGGAGCTGCTTTAGACGCCGCTTATTCTGAACGTGTTTTACGTTCAGAATAAGCTAGCGTTTACTCAGTGTGAATGCACCCTAACATTGTATACTGAGCCTATATTGAGATGCATCAGCTGAGACCCCCAACACATGTATAGTAATAAATAGAGCTACCCTTCATGTATGATGCCTACTAGAGATGAGCGAACACTAAAATGTTCGAGGTTCGAAATTCGATTCGAACAGCCGCTCAATGTTCGTGTGTTCGAACGGGTTTCGAACCCCATTATAGTCTATGGGGAACAGATACTCGTTAAGGGGGAAACCCAAATCCGTGTCTGGAGGGTCACCAAGTCCACTATGACACCCCAGGAAATGATGCCAACACCTCTGGAATGACACTGGGACAGCAGGGGAAGCATGTCTGGGGGCATCTAACACACCAAAGACCCTCTATTACCCCAACATCACAGCCTAACAACTACACACTTTACACACTCAATACCACCTCTCTGACAGTAGGAAAACACCTTGAAACATGTGTATTTGGCACTTGCAGTGAGGAGAGCTTGTCACCAGCAGTGAATTTGGCCCTTGTAGTAAGTTGAGGTTGGCACCAACATTTGTTTTGAAAATCAGGGTGGATTGAGCCTCTAACCAGCAGAGTTTGGGCAAATTCATGGTGGAGGGAGCCTCTAAAAACCCCAGTTTGGACCAATTCATGGTGGAGGGAGACTCTAAAAACCCCAGTTTGGACCAATTCATGGTGGAGGGAGACTCTAAAAACCCCAGTTTGGACCAATTCATGGTGGAGGGAGCCTCTAAAAACCCCAGTTTGGACCAATTCATGGTGGAGGGAGCCTCTAACCAGCCCAGTTTGGACCAATTAATGGTGGAGGGAGCCTCTAAACAGCCAAGTTTTGGGAAATTCATGGTGGAGGGAGCCTCTAACCAGCCCAGTTTGGACCAATTCATGGTGGAGGGAGCCTCTAAACAGCCCAGTTTGGGCAAATTCATGGTGGAGGGAGCCTCTAACCAGCCCAGTTTGGACCAATTAATGGTGGAGGGAGCCTCTAACCAGCCCAGTTTGGACCAATTAATGGTGGAGGGAGCCTCTAACCACCCCAGTTTGGGCAAATTCATGGTGGAGGGAGCCTCTAACCAGCCCAGTTTGGACCAATTAATGGTGGAGGGAGCCTCTAAACAGCCCAGTTTGGGCAAATTCATGGTGGAGGGAGCCTCTAAACAGCCAAGTTTGGACCAATTAATGGTGGAGGGAGCCTCTAAACAGCCCAGTTTGGGCAAATTCATGGTGGAGGGAGCCTCTAAAAAACCCAGTTTGGACCAATTCATGGTGGAGGGAGCCTCTAATTAGCCCAGTTTGGACCAATTAATTGTGGAGGGAGCCTCTAACCAGCCCAGTTTGGACCAATTAATGGTGGAGGGAGCCTCTAAAAAACCCAGTTTGGACCAATTCATGGTGGAGGGAGCCTCTAATTAGCCCAGTTTGGACCAATTAATTGTGGAGGGAGCCTCTAACCAGCCCAGTTTGGACCAATTAATGGTGGAGGGAGCCTCTAACCACCCCAGTTTGGACCAATTCATGGTGGAGGGAGCCTCTAACCACCCCAGTTTGGACCAATTCATGGTGGAGGGAGCCTCTAAACAGCCCAGTTTGGGCAAATTCATGGTGGAGGGAGCCTCTAACCAGCCCAGTTTGGACCAATTAATGGTGGAGGGAGCCTCTAACCACCCCAGTTTGGACCAATTCATGGTGGAGGGAGCCTCTAACCAGCCCAGTTTGGACCAATTCATGGTGGAGGGAGCCTCTAAACAGCCCAGTTTGGGCAAATTCATGGTGGAGGGAGCCTCTAAAAAACCCAGTTTGGACCAATTCATGGTGGAGGGAGCCTCTAATTAGCCCAGTTTGGACCAATTAATTGTGGAGGGAGCCTCTAACCAGCCCAGTTTGGACCAATTAATGGTGGAGGGAGCCTCTAACCACCCCAGTTTGGACCAATTCATGGTGGAGGGAGCCTCTAACCACCCCAGTTTGGACCAATTCATGGTGGAGGGAGCCTCTAAACAGCCCAGTTTGGGCAAATTCATGGTGGAGGGAGCCTCTAACCAGCCCAGTTTGGACCAATTAATGGTGGAGGGAGCCTCTAAACAGCCCAGTTTGGGCAAATTCATGGTGGAGGGAGCCTCTAACCAGCCCAGTTTGGACCAATTAATGGTGGAGGGAGCCTCTAAACAGCCAAGTTTTGGGAAATTCATGGTGGAGGGAGCCTCTAACCAGCCCAGTTTGGACCAATTAATGGTGGAGGGAGCCTCTAACCACCCCAGTTTGGGCAAATTCATGGTGGAGGGAGCCTCTAACCAGCCCAGTTTGGACCAATTAATGGTGGAGGGAGCCTCTAAACAGCCCAGTTTGGGCAAATTCATGGTGGAGGGAGCCTCTAAACAGCCAAGTTTTGGGAAATTCATGGTGGAGGGAGCCTCTAACCAGCCCAGTTTGGACCAATTCATGGTGGAGGGAGCCTCTAAACAGCCCAGTTTGGGCAAATTCATGGTGGAGGGAGCCTCTAAAAAACCCAGTTTGGACCAATTCATGGTGGAGGGAGCCTCTAAACAGCCCAGTTTGGGCAAATTCATGGTGGAGGGAGCCTCTAACCAGCAGAGTTGGGGGAAATCAGGGTGGAGGGAGCCTAGTATTAGCAGAATTGTGCAACGCTTATGGTGGATGAGTATGAGGATGCGGAGGAATTGGAGAGGTTGAGTACAGACATGGAGTTTCATGTTGGGGTGCTTTACACAGGTGGGCACAAAAATGACGGCTCTACCCAGTGGTGGTTCATTTTTATCAAAGTGAGCCGGTCGGCACTCTCAGCTGACAGACGGGTGCGCTTGTCAGTGATGATGCCACCGGCTGCACTGAACACCCTCTCAGATAGGACGCTGGCGGCAGGACAGGACAGCACCTCCAAGGCATATAGGGCAAGTTCAAGCCACAGGTCCAACTTCGACACCCAATACGTGTAGGGCGCAGAGGGGTCGGAGAGGACAGGGCTGTGGTCGGAAAGGTATTCCCGCAACATGCGCCTATACTTCTCACGCCTGGTGACACTAGGACCCTCCGTGGCGGCACTTTGGCGAGGGGGTGCCATCAAGGTGTCCCAGACCTTAGACAGTGTGCCCCTCGTTTGTGTGGACCGGTGAGAACTTGGTTGCCTACTGGAGGAACTGCCCTCCCTGCCGCCAACGTCACATGCTGGAAACATCTCCATCATATTCTGCACCAATTGCCTGTGGCAAGCATTGATGCGATTGGCCCTCCCCTCTACCGGAATAAAAGACGAGATGTTGTTTTTATACCGGGGGTCAAGGATAGCAAAGATCCAGTACTGGTTGTCCTCCATGATTTTGACAATACGCTTGTCGGTTGTAAAGCACCCCAACATGAACTCAGCCATGTCTGCCACAGTGTTAGTTGGCATGACTCCTCTGGCCCCACCGGAAAGTTCAATCTCCATTTCCTCCTCATCCTCCATGTCTACCCATCCGCGCTGCAACAATGGGACGATTCGAAGTTGCCCGGAAGCCTCCTGTATCACCATCACATCATCGGACAACTCTTCTTCCTCCTCCTCCTCCTCCTCCTCCTCCATTAAACGCAGTGAAGCGGACAGATGTGTGGACCTACTCTCCAGCTGTGACGGA
This sequence comes from Leptodactylus fuscus, assembly GCF_031893055.1. Taxonomy (NCBI): domain Eukaryota; kingdom Metazoa; phylum Chordata; class Amphibia; order Anura; family Leptodactylidae; genus Leptodactylus; species Leptodactylus fuscus. The sequence continues at coordinate 76,375,730 of NC_134275.1, forward strand.
TCGGATGCTATCCCTAACTCCTCTGTGTGATCTGAGTTATCCCTGATGTCAATCAGGGATTCTCTCAGAACACACAAGAGCGGGATTGTAAGGCTCACCATCGCATCCTCAGAGCTCACCCTCCTTGTGGACTCCTCAAAGACCCGTAGGATGTCACAAAGGTCTCTCATCCATGGCCACTCATGGATGTGAAACTGAGGCAGCTGACTTTGTGGCACCCTAGGGTTTTGTAGCTGGTATTCCATCAAAGGTCTCTGCTGCTCAACCACTCTATTCAACATCTGAAACGTTGAGTTCCAGCGTGTGGGGACGTCGCACAAAAGCCGGTGTTGTGGCACATGCAGGCGTTGCTGGAGAGATTTTAAGCTAGCAGTGGCTACTGTCGACTTGCGAAAGTGGGCGCACATGCGCCGCACTTTCACCAGTAGCTCTGGAACATTGGGGTAGCTCTTTAGGAAACGTTGCACCACTAGGTTGAAGACGTGGGCCAGGCATGGAACATGTTGGAGTCCGGCAAGCTCCAGAGCTGCTACCAGGTTCCGGCCGTTATCACAAACGACCATGCCTGGGCCCAGGTGCAGCGGCTCAAACCATATTGCCGTCTCATCGAGGAGGGCATCCCTCACCTCGGAGGCAGTGTGCTGTCTGTCCCCCAAGCTGATCAGCTTCAGCACAGCCTGCTGACGTCTACCAACGCCAGTGCTGCAACGTTTCCAACTCGTAGCTGGGGTCAATCTAACAGCGGAGGAGGAGGCGGTGGCGGAGGAGGAGGCGGTGGCGGAGGAGGAGGCGGTAGAGGAGGAGGAGGAGGAGGGGGGTGTTCTTCTCGTGTCCCTGCCAGGAATGTTAGGCGGGGAGACGAGGTACACCGGGCCAGTTTGGGAAGCAGTCCCAGCCTCAACTACATTCACCCAGTGTGCCGTCAGTGAAATGTAGCGTCCCTGTCCGCATGCACTTGTCCACGCGTCGGTGGTCAAGTGGACCTTTGTGCAAAGCGCGGAACTAAGGGCCCGCCTGATGTTGAGTGACACGTGCTGGTGCAAGGCGGGGACGGCACACCGGGAGAAGTAGTGACGGCTAGGGACGGCATAGCGAGGTGCCGCAGTTGCCATCAGGTCCAGGAAGGCGGGAGTTTCAACAAGCCGGAACGCCAACATCTCCTGGGCCAGCAGTTTAGCGATGTTGGCGTTCAAGGCTTGCGCGTGTGGGTGGTTAGCAGTGTATTTCTGCCGCCGCTCCAATGTCTGAGAGATGGTGGGTTGTTGTAAAGAAACGCCTGATGGTGCCTTTGATGGTGCAGGAGAAGGAGATAAGACAGGACCAGGGGAGGATGAGGTAGAAGTCAACAAAGTGGCGGAGGCAGATGAAGTGGTGTCCTGGCTCGTCCTCTGGAGTGCATCGCCAGCACAGTCAGCAGTGGCAGTGGCAGAGGCAGAGGCAGTGGCAGTGGCGTGAACGGCAGTCGGCCTTTGTCCTGCCGTTGCTGCCTGCCACTGATTCCAGTGCTTGGATTCCAAATGACGGCGCATTGAAGTGGTGGACAGGTTGCTCTTCTCAGAGCCCCTAATCAATTTCGAGAGGCAAATTGTGCAGACAACACTATATCTGTCCTCGGCGCATTCCTTGAAAAAACTCCACACCTTCGAGAAACGTGCCCTCGAGGTGGGAGTTTTTCGGGGCTGGGTACGAACTGGAACATCTTGGGAGATTCCGGGTGTGGCCTGGCTTCGCCTAAGCTGCTGACCTCTGCCTCTGCCTCTAGCTACCCTTTTTGGTGCTGCACCTGCCTCAACATCCACACTACTTTCCCCGCTTGACATCCCCCCTGTCCAGGTCGGGTCAGTGTCCTCATCATCCACCACTTCCTCTTCCAACTCCTGTCTCATCTCCTCCTCCCGCACAATGCGCCGGTCAACTGGATGCCCTGACGGCAACTGCGTCACATCATCGTCGATGAGGGTGGGTTGCTGGTCATCCACCACCAAATCGAACGGAGATGGAGGAGACTCTAGTGTTTGAGCATCTGGATACAGATGCTCCTCTGTTAGGTTCGTGGAATCGTGACGTGGAGAGGCAGGTTGAGGGACAATGAAAGGAGCGGAGAACAGCTCTGGGGAGCAGGGACAGTTTGGGTTATTGTTCTGTAAAGCTTCGGAATTTTGGGAGGAAGGAAGACAAGACTGTTGGGTAATAGGAGGAGAGGAGGCAGAGTCTGACTGGCTGCTGGACAATGTGCTGTAAGCGTTCTCTGACAGCCATTGCAAGACCTGTTCCTGGTTCTCGGGCCTACTAAGGTTTGTACCCTGCAGTTTAGTTAATGTGGCAAGCAACCCTGGCACTGTGGAGTGGCGCAATGCTTGCTGCCCCACAGGAGTAGGCACGGGACGCCCTGTGGCTTCACTGCTACCTTGCTCCCCAGAACCATTCCCCCGACCTCGCCCACGGCCTCGTCCACGTCCCTTTCCGGGAGCCTTGCGCATTTTGAATTCCTAGTTAGAAATTGGCACTGTATACCAGTAGTAAAAATTGTGGGTGCACGTAACCCCAATATATTCTTTGAATTCCCAGTCAGACACTGGCACTATATGGCAGTAGCAAGAAATGAGGGTATTTGTATTCCCAATATACTCTTTGAATTCCCAGTCAGACAATGGCACTGTATACCAGTAGTAAAAATTGTGGGTGCACGTAACCCCAATATATTCTTTGAATTCCCAGTCAGAAACTGGCACTATATGGCAGTAGCAAGAAATGAGGGTATTTGTATTCCCAATATACTCTTTGAATTCCCAGTCAGACAATGGCACTGTATACCAGTAGTAAAAATTGTGGGTGCACGTAACCCCAATATATTCTTTGAATTCCCAGTCAGACACTGGCACTATATGGCAGTAGCAAGAAATGAGGGTATTTGTATTCCCAATATACTCTTTGAATTCCCAGTCAGACAATGGCACTGTATACCAGTAGTAAAAATTGTGGGTGCACGTAACCCCAATATATTCTTTGAATTACCAGTCAGAAACTGGCACTATATGGCAGTAGCAAGAAATGAGGGTATTTATAACCCCAATATATTCTTTGAATTCCCAGTCAGACAATGGCACTGTATACCAGTAGTAAAAATTGTGGGTGCACGTAACCCCAATATATTCTTTGAATTCCCAGTCAGAAACTGGCACTATATGGCAGTAGCAAGAAATGAGGGTATTTATAACCCCAATATATTCTTTGAATTCCCAGTCAGACAATGGCACTGTATACCAGTAGTAAAAATTGTGGGTGCACGTAACCCCAATATATTCTTTGAATTCCCAGTCAGAAACTGGCACTATATGGCAGTAGCAAGAAATGAGGGTATTTGTATTCCCAATATACTCTTTGAATTCCCAGTCAGACAATGGCACTGTATACCAGTAGTAAAAATTGTGGGTGCACGTAACCCCAATATATTCTTTGAATTCCCAGTCAGACACTGGCACTATATGGCAGTAGCAAGAAATGAGGGTATTTGTATTCCCAATATACTCTTTGAATTCCCAGTCAGACAATGGCACTGTATACCAGTAGTAAAAATTGTGGGTGCACGTAACCCCAATATATTCTTTGAATTCCCAGTCAGAAACTGGCACTATATGGCAGTAGCAAGAAATGAGGGTATTTGTATTCCCAATATATTCTTTGAATTCCCAGTCAGACAATGGCACTGTATACCAGTAGTAAAAATTGTGGGTGCACGTAACCCCAATATATTCTTTGAATTCCCAGTCAGAAACTGGCACTATATGGCAGTAGCAAGAAATGAGGGTATTTGTATTCCCAATATATTCTTTGAATTCCCAGTCAGACAATGGCACTGTATACCAGTAGTAAAAATTGTGGGTGTATATAGCCCCAATTCTATTGCTAGGGGACTTGCAGGGTATTTCTGGGGTGAAGGTGGGGGGGCACACCGTTGGAACGGGTATCGGGGTATATATCGGGTATACGGGAATACACTGACAGTGTATTCCATTCAGGATCCTGGGAAAGCTGGGTTGCGGCGATTGAGCCCGTCAGTGCCACGTTACACTGACAAGCTTCTCCCTGGAATTTAGCTCTTACAAGAGCTGTTGGTTGTCTTCTCCTTCCTATCCTAGCCTGTCCCTGCCTACCCAGAATCTAAGCCCTAGCTAGCTGGACGGAAACCTCCGTCCTCGGTGAATTGCAAGCTCAGAATGACGCGAAGCTGGGCGTCGCTGTTCTTTTAAATTAGAGGTCACATGTTTTCGGCAGCCAATGGGTTTTGCCTACTTTTTTCAACGTCACCGGTGTCGTAGTTCCTGTCCCACCTACCCAGCGCTGTTATTGGAGCAAAAAAGGCGCCAGGGAAGGTGGGAGGGGAATCGAGTAATGGCGCACTTTACCACGCGGTGTTCGATTCGATTCGAACATGCCGAACAGCCTAATATCCGATCGAACATGAGTTCGATAGAACACTGTTCGCTCATCTCTAATGCCTACCCATCCAAGATTCATCTATGTCAGAAGATAACATTAATGGAGTACACGATCTTGGACCTCTAGCAGTTTCCAAAATGACGGCACATGGGACTTATTCGGAAATGCTCAGAGACTCTTACTGTTGGAAACCCCAAAAACAACATGGACATTAAGGCAGTGAAGAATTGCATATAACATTTGTCAGAAGTTTCCAGTAAGTGTAGCCCCATCATTGGAAATCTCTGCTATTTTGAACTCATAGATTGTGATCTTCCAACATTTTGGACGCAGTGATCCTGAGATACTAAGATGTGACCCATTGTACCTTAGATGTTTTCCAAATTTGGCAGCTGAAAGGGGTTTGTCTATCTGTGGCTCTCATACATTAGCTGCTCTGAAGAACCAAGTTCAACATAACCTTCAAAGTAGAACATCACCGACCAGTTGACATCTCATACAACCAAATATTACATGGTGGTACTAGAGAAATAAATGGGCACATGTATTACTACTCCTCTGCCATAAAGACATAATAAGAAGAGAAACCCCCTAATTATCAACTTCTGGAAGGGGATTGGTGGTCAAAGTAGATATTGGTCAATAAAGTCAACAGTGGGATGATCGGGTGAAATATATACTTCTGTATTTGTCCAGGATTTAGAATGACCCATCATTTTCTGGTAGTACAGCTGGTTCCATCCCATGGACCATCCCTATGACATTAACGTCTGTTCCTTTGTTTTAGAGAATATGATACCAGTTGGAAGCTCGAACCAAACCTTGGCCACCATCTTCATCATTGTGGGCTTTGAGACCATACGTAATATGGAAATTCTTATATTCTTCCTCTTCACGAGTATGTACATGTTAACGCTGGCGGCTCACTTTCTTATTATCACTTTGGTGCTTTGGGAAGGCCATCTCCACAAGCCAATGTACTTCCTCTTGGCCAATTTCTCTTTGGTAGAAGTCCTATACACCACAGTGACTGTACCGAAGATGCTGGATGCCCTCTTGACTAGAAACAAAGAGATTTACTCGTCTTCTTGTCTCCTTCAGTTTTATTTTTTCTTTGCTTTTGGTGCAGCAGAGAATTGTTTTCTTGTAGTTATGGGCTATGACAGGTATGTAGCCATCTGTCGGCCCCTGCACTACACCATGTTGATGACTAAGAGGATGGTTATGGGGCTAGCATGTGGCCCATGGGTTGTAGGTTTTATAACTGCTGCTTGTCCAGCACTATGGATCTCCACCCTCAACTTCTGCTTCCCCAATTACATTGATCATTTCTTCTGCGACTACTCTCCTCTTTTGAAGCTATCGTGTGAAGACACCTCCAGTGGTGAGTTCACATTTTCTGTCATCTCCTGGAGTTTGACTCTCGGTTGCTTCTTTCTTATTTTGATCTCCTACGCTTTCATCATTCGGTCTATTCTTCAGATCCCTACTGTTGAAGGGCAAAATAAAGCTTTCAGTACCTGTGCGTCCCACCTCACCGTCGTATTAATCTTCAACGGCACAATAATCTTCATGTACATACGTCCAAATTCCCATGTCAGGTTCACCCTTGACAAGGTGGTGTCGATTTTCTACTGTGTGGTGACCCCAGTTATGAACCCCATGATATATTGTCTGAGGAACAAGGAAGTGAAGGAGGCCCTCAGAAAACTTCTTCAGACACGAATGACTGTGTAAATGGGGAATAGGACTGGGCCATAGAAGAACAGCTACAATTTAATATGGAAACCACCTGCATGCTAATTCCAATTGCAAAACCATTGGACTCTCAAGAAGTGTTTAAAAAAAAAATACCAAAACATATATCTTGTGAGGAGGTGACAGCCAGGGTGCTGGAGTCACGCTATATCTCCTCCAGGTTCCTCACCTATGTCTGGTGGATATGTGGTGCAGTCTGGACTAGGCCTTAGCACAGGTATGATGGCTGGGCTCATCACTGGCCCATAAGATGCAGCAGGCTGGTGAGTTCAGGGCAGATCCTGGGAGACTGTGGAGGTGCCTAAATCTGTCCTGGAGAGCTGCAGTATTAGAAGTCTGGTGAGACTGGAGAGTGGACACTGGCGCTGTTTAATATTTGGTTTTGTGGTTTGGCCAGAGCAGGCTACACATATATAGTTAGGTTTATCGTAAATTAGTTAGAGCTCGGACGAGCAGGATTTTTGTTTCACATGGTGGAAAATAAAGGGGAATTCCTCTTCATTTTCTTCCATTCGATTGCGACTGGATATCATTACAGGGCATCAGCATTGCATTGCAGCATCCCACTGCCAATTAGGCCCAGTTGAATGTTGAATGGTCCTAATCATCAGGGAGTCTCCACCCACGGACTCCGCTGCTGAATCCGCAACAAGGACACTTCTTCTTTCCATGTCCTGCTGCAATCTCTGCCTCCCCTTAAAAACAATGGGAGTCTGTCCCAGATTCGGGGGTCTAATTCTGCCCCCAAATCCATAGCAAATGCCGCCGTGTGAACATACCATTAAAGCTGTATTCTGTTTTGCTTATTTGTATGCCTGATGTAAGGTTTATTTATTCTGCTGGGGGTTTGTTGTTTTTTTTTAAATAAATCTGTTCTCCAGACCACTGTGTCCCTGTCTCTGACTGTATGAGACCGCACTCCTGCTACTACCGAGCGCTACCGTCCCCACTGTATATATATTTAGTATCTAAAGTGTAAATTATTTTGTACATACGAGGTCAATCATTTTTTAGAAAAGTTGTGAATTGTCTTGTAAATCGAGGCACTTTGAATAAAAATGGATGTTTTATTTTATGACCGTCATGGAGAGCTCAGCAATACTCAAAGTACTATGGTAAGAAGAAGAAGAAAACATAGAAATGCAGATAAATGTAAAGCTCCTGAGAATGGGGTTATGTATATTCCTCTTGTGAACGCAGCGTGACCATAGCCATGCTTAAAGGGGAAATATGGGCCAAATAACAGGCTGCATCAATACAAGATATATCCAGCTCAGCTTATCTGATTTATTGTCAGGTCATTAACCTCAGAGTGACGTTCCATTTGCAAGCTCACTATTAGGGTTGGGCCAGTCTTGAGATTTCAGGATCATTTTTAAAATCCGATTTCCGATCATTTTCCATTCGAACCCGATCCCGATCCCAATGCAAGTCAATGGGATTTTTTTAATAATCGAAGATTGGATTTTAAAAACGATCCTATTCACTATACAGCATGGAGTCTAAAAATGGAACACTTTAATTGTTAGACTCCATGCTGTGTAGTGATTAAAAAAATATCCTCTGGCTACTCAGTCCACCCTGGTATCCACTTACCTGCACAGATGATGCCGCTGGTCCGGTCCCCACTGTTCTCGCCTTGCTGCCCCCGCCTCCCAGGTTAGTGTTACAGACCTAGGAAGAAGGCGGGGCTTGTGGCTTAGGAGAGTGTGGGCGGGGTGACGTGAGTGCATCACTCAAGTCTCCCCTCCTAGTACCCGCCCACACTCTCCTAAGCCACAAGCCTCGCCTTCTTTCTAGGTCTGTAACACTAACCAGGGAGGCGGGGGCAGCAAGGCGAGAACAGTGGGGACCAGACTAGCGGCAGCATCTGTGCAGGTGTTAGCTACTAGAGATGTTATCTAGTCTCCCATTAAAATGAATGGATGCAGCCGGCGCGCAGGGGGTTAAGCGGCTGGACAACAGCACCGGCTGTGTGCCAGCGGCATCTATTCATTCCTATGGGACCTAGCTGACATTGTTAGCTTTTCCCACAATGCTTGGCCAGTAGCAAAGCATTGTGGGAAATAACGTCCGACCTCGATCCTGCCTAAAAAGATCGGGATCAGAATTCCGATCGCAATCGTGAAATTTACTCGATCGCCGATCAGAATCCAGTCTTTTCCGATCCCGATCGCTCAACCCTACTCACTACCCCTCCCTGTGAGCAATCCAAGCCATCAATGAAACATCACATGTGGGATATGGGAGAGATTTATTACCTGTGAATTAATTGCTGGGGAGAGTGGAGAAGAGAGGAATATACAGAGAGTGAGAACAGAGGAATCATGGGAAATGTAGTTCTCAGATTTACTGCATGTAGATAACAATGATCTAAGGAACTGCAAGTCAAACAAAGAGAGCAGTGAGGATGTAGCGCTGTAGAAGATGGATTTGCAGATCATTTTTGGAAGCTGGATAACCTTTTTAATGTAGACGTAATTCTGCTATATGGGACCCACCAGCAATCCCATTCATATCAAATGGACTGAGATAGTCGAAGTACAGCTCTCAGCAATCTCCAAAGCCACATTAAAGTGAATGAGAGAAACAGACCAGGACATTGCATGCACAAGATGGCCTGGCATGAATACGGAAACTATGTCACTTACCAGACCACAGAGAGTTCTGCATTCATAGTCATCTACATTGGTTACTAATGATCAGGGCAACGCACTGTTACCACTAAGATGGTTAGAGTAAATCTTTAAAGCTCTGCAAAATTTTTAATCCCTGAATTAAGACTTTCCCAACATCACCCATAATGGTACAGGGGATGTAGGGTCTTTAATTATGGTGGCTGCTCAGGAGCTGAGTAACCAACATAGTCACCGGGCCTCCGCTATATTATACAGCAGAGACCCAGTGGCAGTGCCCATGATCTGTGCCCATGACCAAGGCACCAATTTTTCTGCAGTACACGGGCTCCATCATTTTGGCTAGTTTTATCTCAATATAAATGAAGGCGTTTTATAATACATTAGTATTACATTGTATTGTATTAGTGATCAGACTCTATGTGGACCCGAGGGGGGGTGTCTAAAAATATAAGTAAAAAAAATAACTAAAATAACTAAAAATGCAAATCATCCCCTCCCCTAGAACACATCTAATAATAAACAAAGTAAAGCATGAAACACATCAGGTATCGCTGCACCCAAAAATTCAAAAAATAAAACTTATAAAAAGAGCGGAACCACTGTTGGGGTTTGTTTTGTTTAGTTTTTTGCTGTTTTGCCTTTCAAAAAAATTGGCATGAAAAATTAAAACATCAGACGTTCCCCAATATGGTGTAAATAAAAACTCATCCAGCTCTTGGACGCCTTAGGCTAGGTTCACATTTGCACGGGGCTCTCTGTCATTCCAGTTCTCCCAGGAAAGTTGGAGCGCTAAAACGGCGGTTACTAGAGATGAGTGAGTAGTGTTCGATCAAGTAGGTGTTCGATCGAATACTACGGTATTCGAGATACTCGTACTCGATCGAACACTACTAGCTGTTCGAAGTTTAAGGTTCGATGCAGAACCAGCGTTGATTAGCAGAATGCTATACATTTCCAATCGATGCTGGTTCTTCTCTTACCTTTAGAAGTCTTCTCCGTGCAGCGTCTTCCGGCTGGAATTCACTCTGCCTAGGCATCTGGCTGGAATTCACTCTGCCTAGGCATCCGGCCTAGGCAGAGCTGACTGCGCATGCGCAGTCGGCTCTGCCTAGGCCTCGATGCTTAGGCAGAGTGAATTCCAGCCGGAAGACGCAGCGGGGGCGCTGTGCCGGGAGAAGACTTCAAGGGGAATCCAGCCCGACCGTCACTCGTGGACTTGGTAAGTATAATTTTATCGAATGTTGCCTACCCCTGAAACGAGCATTTCCCCCCATAGACTATAATGGGGTTCGAAATCCGTTCGAACAGCCGAACAGTGTGCGGCTGTTCGAATCGGATTTCGAACCTCAGACATTTTAGTGTTCGCTCATCTCTAGCGGTTACCCATGGATAGCGGTGGACGGCATCATAGCCTACAGACTACAGAGTGTGCAGGACTCTTCTGGGGTTTTCTGTGGCGGAGTCTCTAAGGAAATACAAACAAGTTACCGGGATCGGAATATGGCGACTTTTTTTTTTTTTTTTCTAAAGCAAAGACTGGGATTTTTTTTAAGGCACTAAAACATAACATAACATATCTATCTGGCATTGCTGTAAATAGTGCCGACCCACAGAAGATAGGGAAGATGTTATTCTACAGTGGGCAGCTTTCCTCTAGTCCCAGCCCATTCTGACTTGCAGCTTCTCATACATCTTATGGAATATTCATTGTACCATTATGAAGTGCCAGTTCTGGATTTTGGAAGGAAGTAAAAGCAAAAAAAAATGGCTGTGGCAAAAAAATTAAATTTTCAAAAAATTGTCTAACCTTTTAATTATGGGAAAACCCCTTTAAACGGGTTGTCCAGGAATGACAGAGGGGGGGGGGGAGAGATGAAAAATAAATGAAAAAACATCTCGGCCGTCCCGTCAATCAGTGTTTGTCTGTTCGGGTAGAAGTCCTCACTGCAATGACCGCTGAGGCCAAATCAGGGGCCTGAGGAAAGGAACATGTAGGTTGGTAGGTTTTCTATTCCATTGGCCTCTGAATGTGTTTGAGATAGTAGAATTACAGTAGATTATGAGCATTCCCAGAGGGGATCGAATGGTTAAACGTTTGTACAACATGGAATTAGATATTGAGCCAAATCTCTCAGGATATTCTCCCTAGGTGGAATATTATGTCTTACACTCCATAAATACCTGCCACATGTATCATTAGGGGCTTAGTCTGGACTCGTTCTCAGGCGAATTACAGGTCTGTAGTCTAAGATTCTGTGGCAGATAGAGTCGCACTATATTCCAGTGCTGCACATCATCATACGATCGACACCTCAAGTGGAAGGTTCATTTTTAGACCTTTGTATCTTGTCCACTAGAAGATGATTCTGAAGGATCTGAAGAGTTTACGTCTACACATGTAGTTTCTTATATCACAACCTATGATTTACATACTATGACCAAATAGTATCCAACCCCCCGCAGCGAGTGACTTGGCGCACATCCGGAGGGGCTGATCACATCTACATCTGAGTATCCCAAGACACAGGACGATCTTCTGATCCATTGGTAGCCAAACATGTTATAGTTTGGTGTTACCGTTACACTACATGGCTAGTGATCCTCTGAGTGTACGCTTGGCTATCGTAGATTCAGACAGAGACCTGTTGTATTATTTTTGCATCTTTTTGTTTAGTAGACCGATTTGATCCACTTAGTAAATAAATCACTTTGCATCCTCGGCCATGACACCTTTTACCATCAGTGCAGCAATGCATCCTCTTATTGTTCCCGTGAGTCGTTCTTACATAGGACCATGTCAGACACCACTGACTGCGGCAATTGTGGAAAGTGTTCATACAATGACCGCCATTTTAGACAAGTACCCACCAATGTAGGAGAAAAAAATCATACATGTGATAAATGACTGGCCATGTCATATATATAGCCCTGCAGACGACAAGTGGTCAAAAAATTCTGTGTGACCCATAATTGCTTTGGAGATATCTTACATGTGTCTTGCACTATTTTCATACAGCAGTTGCCATTGCCAGTCATACCTGTCTGTTCCAAGGGACAGGGCTTGTAGCAGAATCTGCAGCTCCTTGTCACCACCATAAGCTGTATGACACCATAACCAACTAAGGGAACCCAATGTGCACAGTGTATTATATAGCGAGTAGTTACTTCTAAGATCCTTCCCAAAATGAATTGTATTGTAATCTTAGGTCCCACCATCACCAGTATCCTCAGATCCATTCCCATCAGTTACATGGGGGTCTATTATCAGAAGATGGCGTCTCACCAACCAGTAGTCAGTGAAGCGAAGATTTACATTGCATAATCTTTTAATTGGGGAAACTATTTCTGACTTTTGGACATTTGTAGAATTGGCTGCAGAATACGGTAAAGGTATTTCATTATGCCCAAAAAAATCTCTGAGCTTTAAAACTAGAGATGGGCAAAACCACTTCAGCAGGAGCAGGTTTGACCAGAATTTCCCAATTTTACCGAAACCAAACAATTGGGGATTTGTCTGAGACATACTGAAATGGCGACTGCAACATGCGCTGTGGTAAGTTATTATACTCTGGGACACACCCTAGAATATAATAAGTGGGGGCCCAGAGGGAGGTTATACTCACCTTCCCTTACCTTTCTCGGGCCTCCTCATGGCTTTGGCACTCCCTTGGTTTTGTCATTCACACTGGGTCACTGCTGAAGACTTTGTTTGGGCCAAAGGGGTCACATAGGCCATAGTGAGTGCGCGGGGCTTCATGATGTCATGACCCCAGAGTAATTATTTCACTTCTGGTTCTATCTGACCTTGTTTGACCCACAACAAATCAGGAACCCAAACCACACAATCCAAAATGAACCTTAGGAGGTTCATCCATTTCTATCTAAGATATCGCAGAAACAACATCCAAAGCATCAGATAAACCTCCACTCATAAATGTGATGGTAAAATTTAAGTTTAAAATTGAAGGGTTGAGGCAACATGGTGGCTCAGTGGTTAGCACTGTAGCCTTGCAGCACTGGAGTCCTGGGTTCAAATCCCGCCAGGAACAACATCTGTAAGGAGTTTGTATGTTCTCCCTGTGTTTGCGTGGATTTCCTCCCATATTCCAAAAAGACATACTGATAGGGAAAACATGTATATTGTGATCTCTATATCATATATCGCTATATGGAGCTCACAATCTACATTAATAAAAAAAAAAAAGTTTTGGGTTGACACGGCATGACTCCCTTAATACTCTTCTATGTCTCGTCTCACCTGGATTTAAGTGTAACAACCTTTATAATCCACTTCTGCTCCAATACTTGGTCTGCCTCCGTTTTTATATATAAGCCCTGTTGTGTGTTATTCCACTGTCCTCAGATTCTTTAAGAGGTGGCCATGAGACCACCAGAAATGACCATGATAAAAGATTATTGTTTGCTTATAGGACGAGGTGTGTTGACTTTGCAGGTGGGTATTTAGGGCGTGTTGACTTTGTGGGAGAGTATCTAGGGCGTGTTGACTTTGCTGGTGGGTATCTAGGGCGTGTTGACTTTGCAGGTGGGTATTTAGGGCGTGTTGACTTTGTGGGTGAGTATTTAGGGCGTGTTGACTTTGTGGGTGGGTATTTAGGGCATGTTGACTTTGCGGGTGGGTTTCTAGGGCGTGTTGACTTTGCGGGTGGGTATCTAGGGCGTGTTGACTTTGCGGGTGGGTATCTAGGGCGTGTTGACTTTGCGGGTGGGTATCTAGGGCGTGTTGACTTTGTGGGTGGGTATTCAGGGCGTGTTGACTTTGCGGGTGGTTATCTAGGGCGTGTTGACTTTGTGGGTGGTTATCGAGGGCATGTTGACTTTGTGGGTGGGTATTTAGGGCATGTTGACTTTGTGGGTGGGTATCTAGGGCATGTTGACTTTGTGGGTGGGTATTTAGGGCGTGTTGACTTTGTGGGTGGGTATCTAGGGCGTGTTGACTTTGTGGGTGGGTATTTAGGGCGTGATGACTTTGTGGGTGGGTATTTAGGGTGTGTTGACTTTGTGGGTGGGTTTTTAGGACGTGTTGACTTTGTGGGTGGGTATCTAGGGCGTGTTGACTTTTTGGATGGGTATATAGGGCGTGTTGACTTTGTGGGTGGGTATCTAGGGCGTGTTGACTTTGCGGGTGGGTATCTAGGGCGTGATGACTTTGTGGGTGGGTATTTAGGTCGTGTTGACTTTGTGGGTGGGTATTTAGGCCGTGTTGACTTTGTGGGTATCTAGGGCGTGTTGACTTTGTTGATGGGTATTTAGGGCGTGTTGACTTTGTTGATGGGTATCTAGGTTACAATCCACTATTTTGTTATTGACTTCTAGAAACCACAGAAAACATATTTTGGGGTCTAGTACTTTTATCCAATCATAAACATGGAATTTGCCACCCGTTGATTGATATGGGTATCGGTATCTTTCATCTCCATATGAGGCAGAATTTTTGGTATTGACTTATGGACCTGCTTTGTCTATGTTCATGTAAGCTTTCATGGGATGACTTGGGTTGATTTACTTTAACAACCTGATGATTTTGGATTTTGTTGTAGGTAGAATGCCAACAGTTGAAAATGGGAACCGCAGTGTCGCCTCCACTTTCATCATTGTTGGGTTTGAAACTGTCCGAGAGCTGGAGCTTGTGTTGTTCTCTCTGTTCACGGCTACGTACATCCTCACTATCGGAGCCCATTTCTTAGTTGTTACGTTGGTGACCGTGGACAAACGCTTACACAAACCCATGTACATACTTCTAGCCAACTTCTCCATGCTTGAAGTGCTCTACACCACTGTGACTGTCCCGAAAATGCTCGATGCTTTACTGACCCGACGTAAAGCCATCTCTTCGCCATGCTGCCTGGCACAGTTCTACTTTCTCTTTGGTTTGGGAGCTGCAGAGAACTGTCTTCTTGCAGTGATGGCTTATGATCGATATTTAGCCATATGCAGGCCCCTTCATTACACTTGGCTGATGACTGGGAGAACCAGCATTCACTTGGCTATTGGAGCTTGGGTCGGAGGCCTCCTGGCGGCTTTCCCACCAGCTGTGTGGATTGCCACTTTGAAATTCTGCTTTCCCAATCTTATAGACCATTTCTTCTGTGATTACGCCCCTCTTCTAAAGCTGGCGTGTGAGGACACATCAGCGGGAGAGTTTGTGTTTATGGTCATGTCCTGGAGTGTTATCTTGGGCTGCTTTTTTCTCATCATGGTGTCCTACACCCTTATTATCCTGGCAGTCCTGAGAATCCCATCCACGGAAGGACAGAAGAAAGCGTTCAGCACTTGTGCGTCTCACCTGGCTGTGGTGTCTATATTTTATGGAACGGTCATATTTATGTACATTCGACCCACCTCCCATATTAGGTTCTCACTGGACAAGGTGGTCTCCATCTTCTACTGCGTAGTAACTCCTTTGATGAATCCAATCATATATTGTCTCCGCAACCAAGAGGTTAAGAGTGCAGTATTCAAAACGTTACAAATGTTGGCAAAAAGTGAGTAAGACTTTGTATTGAAAGCCCGGTATTCAGACTCTTAGAAGAACATGGGCCTGTGATACTGTCACAAAATTGTATTTTTTGGCTATTTATTTTTTAGATAGAATTTTATATTCTGTTTTCTTTTGGCTCCAGCTATTATAAATTGAGTGGTTTTTTTTGTTTTATTTTTAAATTTAGCACAAAGGGTTATTGTATATCGTATCCTCTTAATGTTTCTAAAGTTTATGGATCTAAAAATATTATTCATTTAATATTTCATTTATTTGATTCATTTATGGGAGAAATCTCCTAAACATGGGGATAAACATCTTACCCAAAAAAAATTTATCTGTTGATTTTTATCTTATATATTGTATTTTCTCCCAGTTCCAGATATTAAACCCTGATGTGTGTCATCCTAATGTTTCTAAAGTTTCTATAACTGGAGATATTATTTATAAGCTTGTGTAGAAATCCATTAAAATGGGCATAAACCTCTCACCGAAACAATCGATCACCAAGTTTTATTTTTTTATTATTATCTGATATGTTCTACTTTTCTCGGTTCCAAACATTACGAATTAAGTGGGTTTTTTGGGGGGGGTTTTAAAATATTTTTTAGATCTTGCATCCTTTTGATGTTTCTTTGGTTTATTCCACTGTAGATATTGTCTATAAGATTGTTTTAAGAAATTGAATAAAAATAGGCAAAAACTTCTCCCAAGGCGATTCCTTTTTGAATTGAAGCAGCTGATCCCTGTGGATCCCGACTCTCTCAGCCCAGCCCAGTGATCGGTTGTCATCTCGGGGGTAATCGGTCAAATGGAGTGACTCTTGATTCTTGCTGATAGAGGAGTGTTGTCAGCGAGGGGCATCGCTCCATGTTCTATAGGCAACCCCTTAACCCTCTATGTTAAATATATTCTTTGTAAAAAGGTTTTCAGTGATCAAACTAACAAATAAGTTATGGATCACCTACAATTGAGCAAGTGCACCAAAACTGCCAGATATAGTGTGCTGGACGCCTTGGGTGAAGATTAAGACGTGTGCACTGGACGGGTTCAGGTCTCTATAGCATTTACAATGGTCCCTTCTCCTTCAACGACAGTAAATCAAAATAACCATTAGCCCCAATTATCAGGTAGGATCTGGTAGTGCTGCCATATTAATCCCACTGGACTCTATACTGTATATAGGTATGTGTGTGTATATATATATATATATATATATATATATATATATATATATATATATATATATGGTCAGGAGTTCATGTTGGGTCTGAGTGTTCTTTTTGTAGACAGAATGAATAGGATTTGCGTTTCCATATGTTCCGTCACATATATGTATCAGCGGTGACTCCACCAGTCAGGACCACTGCCAGGATAAAACGGCTTGTAAAAGAAACAATCACAGACTAACATTAGTGGAAACAGTTCAACTTTATTCAACAACTACTGACCATACAGTGACAAAGGAGGCCACCATGTTTAACATGACTTTTATCGGAGGCGTCCTGTTCCTTGTGCTTACTTAAGACATTTTTGCCACATTTAGATCTCACTCTTGAAGGCAAAGGGAATCTGTACTCGTTCCGACTGGAGTAAACTTTAGATTTATTTCTGGTCTGGATATATTCTAAACACATAAAGTAACCAGCCGTTAGGTATCGGGGCCTGTGTATAAGCCTGCACTCTCCAGAAATAACTTCTCCTGTAAGATAAATGCTATAGAAAGCAAATACTGCAAAGCACAAATGAATGTTTTTTCACCTGACTAATAAAAAGTGACCAAAAACTTATACATTCCAAAAAATGTTACTAACCCCCCCCCCACACACACACACACAATGTGCCCTACAAGAAAAAAGCCCCCACATGGCTCCGTCACCAAAACAATAGAAAGTTATAGACATCACAATGCGGTGACCAAAGGCAAATGATTTGCCAAATGCTAATAAAAGTCCTCCGACAGCTCCATGAATGGAAAACTAAAGAAGTTTATGGAATATGGGGAGTTAAAGGGATTCTACCATTAAAATCAAATTTTTTGTCGATCACACGTGAATAGCCTTAAGAAAGTCTCTTCTTCTCCTACTTTTAGATGTCTTTTCCGCGCTGCCGTTTGGTAGAAATCCCGGTTTTCATCGGTATCTAAATGAGTTCTCTCGCAGCACTTGGGGTGGTCCTGAGCACTCAAACAGCACTGGGGAGTCCCCAATGCTGCGAGAGAACTCTCCAGCGCCGCCTCCATCTTCTTCAGGAACAGCCTCTCTGCGCGTCTTCTTCCAGCGCTAGTGGTCAAACTTCTAGACTTCGGGCACAGCCAACTGCGCATGCCCGCTGGCCACAAGAAAATGGTCGTGCAATCGGCTCAGCCCGAGGCCTATAATTTTGACCACCAGTGCCAGAAGAAGATGCGCAGAGAGGCCGTCCCTGAAGAAGATGGAGGCGTCCCTGGAGAGTTCTCTCACAGCATTGGGGACACCTCCAGTGCTGTTTGAGTGCTCAGGACTGCCCCCAGTGCTGCGAGAGAACTTTGCATACCGAAGAAAACCGGGATTTCTACCGAATGGTAGCGCAGAGAAGACATCTAAAGGCAGGAGAAGAAGAGGCTTTCTTAAGGCTATTCCTATGTGTTAGTCAGAAAAAAAATGATAGGATCCCTTTAATCTATCGTTGTCCTCCAATCCACCCATTCCCCTAATAATTTTGGTTGGCCATCTTTGCACTCTTTCTAGTTTGATTATGTCTTTCTTGTACACTGGGGTCTAAGTGTGGCCGTACAGTGATTTGTATAGAGATATAACTATGTTCTTGTTACGATTGTCTCGGCTTCTTTTGATACATCCTATAATTTTATTTGGCTTGGCAGCAGCTGCCTGACGCTGGTCACTAAAGGTAAGGTCCTCCAAAATCCCCAAGTCTTTCTCACTGTCAGTCTTACTCAGTAATTTACTATTAATTACATATCCAGACATCGTATTATTACGTGGACCAGAATACATAACCTTACATGTGTCTATATGATACTTCATTTGCAGAGTCTCCGCCCCCTCCAGTCTTCCAGCTTCCTTAGATCTCCTGTAATATTCTCCTCTCCTCCTTATTATTAATTACCTTACAGAGTTCAGTATCATCTGCAAATACGGACACCTCTACGAAACCCTCTACCAGGTATTTCCCAGTGTCAGGATGTCACTGATGTTATTTAGTACATCACGGGACCTCCTGGAGGCTGAAGAAGGAGCGGAGGAGGTCGGCGGCTGAAGTGCTGATTGGTAAATAGAGCAAACCTCTCGAGATTCATCTTGCAAGTTTCTCACAGCAGTTTTGTTTGTACCGACCATGTGTGAAACAATACTGTTATGATTATAGCCTGCGGTCTCCACCTACCTCAGAGTATAATGATCAGAAGCCCAGAGGAGGTGATCCAACACAAAGAACAGTGTTACTCACCTCTCCTGTGATCTGACACTGGTGTTTGGGCCTCTCCAATGATGTCACAGACTGCTCAGTCTTGTATTTGGGCATCAGCGGTCATGTGGGTCACATGTGGCCGGCCTGTGACCTCATTGAAGAGGCCTGACGATCAGGGCGAGAACCCAGGAGAGTTGAGTAACACTGGTTTCTCTGTTTCCTCACCTCTCCTGAGCTTTCTTAGTATATGTCCCCAATTTTATAAAAAAAAAACATGTTTTGCATTATGAGTTATTTCCTCTATTCCCAGGACCATAGACTGGTAATTGGTTTATGTGGGACATGTTGTATCCTCCTGAGTAGCTCAGTTATTATAAATCTGGTAGGAATCAGCCTGGGTGGAATTCACTCTACAATATGAGGAGAAAGGAACATCCTTGGCTTGTAACCCTCAACATGACAGGTTTGTGAACGAGACCACCAACACTGCTCTATGCTTTATTCCTCCTTTCCTCAGTACAGACCATAAGATGTCTCCAACCCGTGGCTCTCCGCTCTTCTAAACCCCCCAGCATGCCCTGTCACCCCGCTGGAAACCACCGCCTTATGTTTGTCTATAGTTTCTATATAAGAGCTGTGACCCTCTTACACATTCTGCCAAATTCTTGGCCCATGGTCTATGGAGCTTTCAGACCAAGAATTGAGATAACACTATAGGATGTTGTCATTTCTATGTGCCTACATGGAAAATTGGGGCTGGGGTCTTTGGACTCCCCAATAGGTGAGTTTGTTTATAACCTTGTACTAGATGGTGACGTTTGGAAGCCTTGGTTTGGCCACGCTCCTCATACACCAGGATTGTTCTGTAGCAACTACTGGAGGTGGATATACTGTATGTGTAGAGGAATACTTGGTTAGATTTGGCTATTAAGGCGATTTCTATATTTAGGGGAAAGTGGTGTTAACATACCACCCCCCACCCAAGGTAAGCCCCCTACTATATAGTGCTGAGTGTCTTGGCCTAGGGCGCTCTCGTTCTTTGTGAAGCTTTTGTTTCTATATCTCATTGATGTTCCTTCCTTCTTGGTATTGTCACTGGTGGACCTCAGTCTGACTCTATCTAAGGTCCAGGTCTATTTGCATCCACTGATCCCAACTGGCTTGTCCCAAAATTCATGTTTTATTCTCCATATAGTTTTATTAACTATAAACTTTCTGAATATTTAGGTTGAACAAAGAATTCATGAAGTTCTCTCAGTGACACACATCTGGTTTTAGAAGGTCCTTACACTCGTGGACATTCATCTCTGGAAACAAAGACCATACAGTTCCTTTATATGTGGTTTATGATGCCCCTCACAACTGTTCCCTAAGAAAAATTCACTCCGACCAGGACATCTTGCTTACAGAATTAATAAGTCGTCGGCCATCACAATCTGGACATCATTCATGCTAGATATGGATGAGAAGAATCAGACCATCTTTGGTTTCACCCTATTGGGCCTCTCAGAGAAGCCGTACCTCAGAATGCCCCTCTTCTCCGTATTCATGGCAGCCTACGTTCTCTGTATTCTTGGCAATGTGCTCATCCTCATCCTCATCTCCACTCACTCTCAGCTCCATACCCCAATGTACTTCTTGTTAGGGAACCTCTCTGCTGCCGATATTTGGTTGGCTTCAATCACCATACCCCGTACTCTTTATAGCCTCCTCTCCCAAGACTTGTCCATCTCCTTTCATGGTTGTTTTGCTCAGCTCTACTTGTTCCACATGGTGGGTAACATGGATAGTTTTTTGCTGGCCATCATGGCCATAGACAGATATGCTGCAATCTGTCGGCCATTGCATTACACAGCCATCATGAGCAGGAGGACATGTAGCGGTCTACTGATTTCTTCATGGATTATAGTGAACTTTAACGCAACTCTGCACACGGTCCTGACCTCGACTCTTTCCTACTGTAATAGGATAATTCACCATTACTTCTGTGATATCCCAGTCATGCTGACGCTCTCCTGCACAGACACATCTACTAATGAAATGGTCCTCTTCACTGAAGGCACGTTATTAGTGGTAGCCCCCATGCTGATCATCCTGTGCTCCTATGTTCTCATCATTAGAGATATACTAAAGCTCTGCACATCCAAAGGCCGCCAACGAACCTTCTCCACATGTTCCTCCCACTTAACTGTGGTCATCATCTTCTACAGTTCAGTTATTTTCATGTACTTTCGTCCACGTTCCCTCTACTCCGAAGCCTATGATAAGATCATCAGCGTGCTTTATTGCATGATAACACCAATGCTCAACCCATTCATATATACCTTAAGGAACAATGATATAAAACAGGCTGTGAAGAAGGTAATACAGCGTGGCAGCACAGATGGCCAGTAGGGTGGAACCGATCTTGAGATTTCAGGATCGATTTCAAAATCCGATTTCCGATCATTTTCCAGCCAATCACGATTATGAAATTTGCTCGATTGCCAATTGGGACCCGATCTTACCCGATCCCGCTCACTGAACCCTAATGGCCAGTTTCGTGGCTCAGTGTTGCAGCACTAAAGCCTAATCTAAAGTCAACATCTGCATGGAGTTGTGTGGCCTCAATGGGCGCATAGACAGCTATGGGTGGTGCTGTGGAGTACGTTGGTGTGAGATGATGGATGAAAGACGCAGAAAATAAGGACTGAGATTGTTCTTGTTCAACTTATTTTTAATATCGATCAAAAAATTAGGTAGGTTTTGAAATATTAAAAAAATGTGGCTTCTTTCTTCCAAAACACTGCTCCTCGTGTCTGTAGGCTGTATGTTGTATCTCAGGTCCTTTGGAGTGAATATAAGTCTGTGTGTTTTGTCTTAATATACAAAAAAATCTTACATTTTCTAAATTTAAAATCTCGTGGAAGTTGAATTTCTGCAGGATGGAGAAGAAGTGCCCAGGATATCAACCCATGTGAGCTTTTTGGAGTAACAAGGACATTGCCAGTTTCTGCATTGGGGAAATGGAACTCCATCACCCAGTACACTATCTCCACTATCTCCATCACCCAGTACACTATCTCCACTATCTCCATCTCCCAGTACGCTATCTCCAGTATGTCCATCACCCAGTACGCTATCTCCACTATCTCCAGTACGCTATCTCCACTATCTCCATCACCCAGTACGCTATCTCCAGTATCTCCATCACCCAGTACACTATCTCCACTATCTCCATCACCCAGTACACTATCTCCACTATCTCCATCACCCAGTACGCTATCTCCACTATCTCCATCACCCAGTACGCTATCTCCACTATCTCCATCACCCAGTACACTATCTCCACTATCTCCATCACCCAGTACGCTATCTCCACCACCCAGTACACTATCTCCACTATCTCCATCACCCAGTACGCTATCTCCACTATCTCCATCACCCAGTACACTATCTCCACCACCCAGTACACTATCTCCACTATCTCCATCACCCAGTACGCTATCTCCACTATCTCCATCACCCAGTACGCTATCTCCACTATCTCCATCACCCAGTACGCTATCTCCACTATCTCCATCACCCAGTACGCTATCTCCACTATCTCCATCACCCAGTACGCTATCTCCACTATCTCCATCACCCAGTACGCTATCTCCACTATCTCCATCACCCAGTACGCTATCTCCACTATCTCCATCACCCAGTACGCTATCTCCACTATCTCCATCACCCAGTACACTATCTCCACCACCCAGTACACTATCTCCACTATCTCCATCACCCAGTACACTATCTCCATCTCCCAGTACACTATCTCCACTGTCTCCATCACCCAGTACGCTATCTCCATTATCTCCATATCCCAGTACACCATCTCCACTATCTCCATCACCCAGTACGCTATCTCCACTATCTCCACCAACCAGTACACTATCTCCACTATCTCCATCACCCAGTACACTATCTCCATCACCCAGTACGCTATCTCCACTATCTCCATCACCCAGTACGATATCTCCATTATCTCCATCACCCAGTACACTATCTATACTATCTCCATCACCCAGTACGCTATCTCCACTATCTCCATCACCCAGTATGCTATCTTCACTATCTCCATCACCCAGTACGCTATCTCCACTATCTCCATCACCCAGTACACTATCTCTACTGGTTCCATCTCCCAGTACACTATCTCCACTATCTCCATCACCCAGTACGCTATCTCCACCACCCAGTACACTATCTCCACTATCTCCATCACCCAGTACGCTATCTCCACTATCTCCATCACCCAGTACACTATCTCCACCACCCAGTACACTATCTCCACTATCTCCATCACCCAGTACGCTATCTCCACTATCTCCATCACCCAGTACGCTATCTCCACTATCTCCATCACCCAGTACGCTATCTCCACTATCTCCATCACCCAGTACGCTATCTCCACTATCTCCATCTCCCAGTACGCTATCTCCACTATCTCCATCACCCAGTACGCTATCTCCACTATCTCCATCACCCAGTACACTATCTCCACTATCTCCATCACCCAGTACACTATCTCCACTATCTCCATCACCCAGTACGCTATCTCCACTATCTCCATCACCCAGTACGCTATCTCCACTATCTCCATCACCCAGTACACTATCTCCACCACCCAGTACACTATCTCCACTATCTCCATCCCCCAGTACACTATCTCCACCACCCAGTACACTATCTCCACTATCTCCATCACCCAGTACGCTATCTCCACTATCTCCATCACCCAGTACGCTATCTCCACTATCTCCATCACCCAGTACGCTATCTCCACTATCTCCATCACCCAGTACGCTATCTCCACTATCTCCATCACCCAGTACACTATCTCCACCACCCAGTACACTATCTCCACTATCTCCATCACCCAGTACACTATCTCCATCTCCCAGTACACTATCTCCACTGTCTCCATCACCCAGTACGCTATCTCCATTATCTCCATATCCCAGTACACTATCTCCACTATCTCCATCACCCAGTACACTATCTCCATCACCCAGTACGCTATCTCCACTATCTCCATCACCCAGTACGCTATCTCCACTATCTCCATCACCCAGTACACTATCTATACTATCTCCATCACCCAGTACGCTATCTCCACTATCTCCATCACCCAGTATGCTATCTTCACTATCTCCATCACCCAGTACGCTATCTTCACTATCTCCATCACCCAGTACACTATCTCTACTGGTTCCATCTCCCAGTACACTATCTCCACTATCTCCATCACCCAGTACACTATCTCCATCACCCAGTACGCTATCTCCACTATCTCCATAACCCAGTACGCTATCTCCACTGGTTTGATCTCCCAGTACACTATCTCCACTATCTGCATCACCCAGTACACTATCTCCACTATCTCCATCACTCAGTAAACTATCTCCACTATCTCCATCACCCAGTACACTATCTCCACTATCTCCATCACCCAGTACACTATCTCCATCACCCAGTACGCTATCTACACTATCTCCATCTCCCAGTACACTATCTCCACTATCTTCATCACCCAGTACACTATCTCCACTGGTTCCATCTCCCAGTACACTATCTCCACTATCTGCATCACCCAGTAGACTATCTCCACTATCTCCATCACTCAGTAAACTATCTCCACTATCTCCATCACCCAGTACACTATCTCCACTATCTCCATCACCCAGTACACTATCTCCACTATCTGCATCACCCAGTACGCTATCTACACTATCTCCATCTCCCAGTACACTATCTCCACTATCTCCATCACCCAGTACGCTATCTCCACTGGTTCCATCTCCCAGTACACTATCTCCATCACCCAGTACACTATCTCCACTATCTCCATCTCCCAGTACACTATCTCCACTATCTCCATCACCCAGTACGCTATCTCCACTGGTTCCATCTCCCAGTACACTATCTCCATCACCCAGTACACTATCTCCACTATCTCCATCTCCCAGTACACTATCTCCACTATCTCCATCACCCAGTACACTATCTCCACTATCTCCATCACCCAGTACGCTAACTCCACTGGTTCCATCTCCCAGTACACTATCTCCATCACCCAGTACACTATCTCCACTATCTCCATCACCCAGTACACTATCTCCACTATCTCCATCACCCAGTACACTATCTCCACTATCTCCATCACCCAGTACGCTATCTCCACTATCTCCATCACCCAGTACGCTATCTCCACTATCCCCATCACCCAGTACGCTATCTCCACTATCTCCATCACCCAGTACGCTATCTCCACTATCTCCATCACCCAGTACGCTATCTCCACTATCTCCATCACCCAGTACGCTATCTCCACTATCTCCATCACCCAGTACGCTATCTCCACTGGTTCCATCTCCCAGTACACTCTCTGCACCACCTCCATCACCTGTTATATTGTCTCTGCTTTTTCCATCACCCGATGCACTATTTTCACTTACTCTATCACCTGATACATGACGAGTGACATATGGAGATACAGGGTGACAGAATCTTTGTCACACCGGCCTTTCTTTTTGTGTAAGTCACTACTACTAGAGATGAGCGAACAGTGAAATATTTGATTTTCGATTCAAATAGCCCCTCAATATTCCACTATTTGAACGAATATCGAATCCCATTATAGTCTATGGGGAAAAAAAGTTCGTTTCAGGGGGGATCCCACCATTTGACTCAGGAGGGTCACCAAGTCCACTATCACACCTCAGCAAATGATGCCAACACCTCTGCAATGCAACTGGGACAGCAGGGGAAGCATGTCTGGGGGCATCTAACAAGCCCAAGTCACTGTATTACCCCATCAACTACACACTCCAAACTCAATACAACCTCTATGGAAAGTGGAAAAATACCTGGAAACCTTCTTTCCTCACCAATTGTATGGACGGAAACCCAAATTATACGCTAAAGAAACATTATCAAGCACCCCTTTAAATCACGTTGCCCATGACAACCACAAATGGAATAGGCAATGGGAAATCCAACAGTCCCCACCCTGACCTGTCATTGTGTATGTGTGTGTGTGTGTGTGTGTGGACAACCTAATGTACAAGATCCTCATGCTGAGCTGGCCTCATTACTGAACAAGATCAACCAGGATAATCAGGGCTGGAAACAACCATCAGATATTACAGAAAGGAATCACCCTCGGTTTAGAAACAAGCCATCTAAACGTTGCACCTTTAATTGAGTTGAGCCTTGCTCCAGCAGAATGGTAGGCCCTTATGGTGAGTGGTGCCTCTAACCAGCTTAGTCTTTGGCCATTTTGTTGGAGTGGGGCCTCTAACCAGCAGAGTTGGGGGTATCAGGGTGGATTGAGCCTAGTAGGAGCAGAATTGTGCAGCGCTGATGGTGGAGGAGGAGGAGGAATTGTAGAGGTTGAGCACACACATGAAACTTCATGTCAGGGCGCTTGACACTGGTGGATATGAAAATGATGGGTCTATCCAGTGACTGTTCATTTTGATGAAAGTCAGCCGGTCAGCACTCTCAGCTGACAGCCGGCTGCACTTATCCGTGATGATACCACCGGCTGCACTGAACACCCTCTCAGATAGGACGCTGGCGGCAGGACAGGACAGCACCTCCAAGGCGTATAGTACAAGTTCAAGCCACAAATCCAACTTCAACACCCAATACGTGTAGGGTGCAGAGGGATCAGAGAGGACAGGGCTTGTGTCAGCCTGGTACTCCCGCAACATGCGCCTATACTTATCCCTCTTAGTGACACTATGCCCCTCAGTGGCGGTACTTTGACCACGGGGTGCCATTAACGTGTCCCAGACCTTGGAGAGTGTGCCCCTGGCGGATGTGGACTGGATGACAGTTTGTCGCCTCTTGGAGGAACTCTCCTCTCTGCCGCCAGCGACAGTTGATGGAAACATCTCCATCATATTCTGCACCAGTTGCTTGTGGCAATCACTCATGCGACTGGCCCTCCCCTCTACCGGAATAAAAGACAAGATGTTATTTTTATACCGGGGGTTGAGGATTGCAAATATCCAGTATTGGTTGCTCTCCATTATTTTGACAATGCGTTTTTCACTTGAAAAGCAGCCCGACATGAAGTCAGCCATGTGTGCCAGAGTGTTACTTGGCATGACTTCGCTGCCCCCACTGGAAAGGTCACTCTCCATTTCCTCCTCTTCCTCCTCCTCCTTCCTTTCGCCCCATCCGTGCTGCAGAAATGGGACAGATTGAACTTCCCCGCTACCCTCCTGTGTGACAGTCATATCATCTTCTACTTCGTCATCCTCCTCCTCCTCTTCCTCCATCATTACAGGCTGAGAAGCGGACAGGAGTGTGCACTGACTATCTGTCACGACCTGAAGACTTGTATAAAAATTATGTGTTTTTCTGGTGGGGTTTGGATCCGGTGGTCTGGGGTCTTCTGGTGGTTTCCTTGCCATTCAGCCATCTGTTTGGGGATTGAGTATCGGCCTTCAGAATTTACTTGAGGTTCTTTGGATGGAACCTCAGGTGTTGGTTGTTACCATTATCCTATCAGATGATTCTGGGGCTTGTATAAGGAGGAGGGCTGGCTCCATTAGTTGCAGGTTTTCGTTGTTATCACCTGGAATTCGTGGCTCTGGGATGAGGATTGGTTTGTGGTATTACAGCTGACTAGGAAGTGGTGTGAGTGTTGCCTTGTGTGTGAGTGTCGCCTTGTGTGTGAGTGTCGCCTTGTGTGTGAGTGTTTCATTGTGTGTGAGTGTTGCGTTATGTGTGAGTCTGGTTTGTCCCGCCACACTTCTCCTCTCCCCTGTCCTCAGTTCTGGTTGCCTGGCACTATCTGTTTATTTGTGAGGTTTGGGTTCCAGTTTGTTTTGCCCCAGTCCTGTGTAACCCTTTCCTCACCTCTCCCCTGTCCCTCTCCTCATTCTCGTGTTGTGCTGTGTGTCTGTTGTCCAGCACATCCCATCCTGTTTTGTCGTCCTTTCCTTACCAGAGATACACTAAAGACACTTATTGTCTCTCTGATTCATTCTCGCCTTGACTACTGTAACTCCTTACTAATCCGTCTTCCCCTCACTAAACTCTCCCCTCTACAATCTATTCTGAATGCAGCGGCCAGGCTCATCTACCAGGCTAGACGCTACAGTGATGCCTCGGGTCTGTGCCAGTCGCTACATTGGCTGCCTATTCATTATAGAATAAAATATAAAGTTATCACACTCATCCACAAGGCTCTCCATAATGCCGCACCTCCCTACATTTCCTCCCTCATCTCTGTCTACCGCCCAACCCGTGTTCTCCGCTCACTCAATGACCTAACACTTACATCCTCTATTATCAGAACCTCCCACGCTCGTATACAAGACTTCTCCCGAGCTGCACCACTTCTCTGGAATGCTCTACCCTGGACAATCAGACTAACTCCCAATTTCTACAGTTTCAAACGCAAACTAAAGACGCATTTTTTCAGACAGGCCTATCACAATTCCTAATGCAAACCCTTCTTGATGCCTTTTCAGCCTAACATATTTGTCCATGCTCTATCCACATGTTAAAGGACACTACTAGTGACGGCCCATAAAGCTTTGTTTGTGTAATGGCTGCAACCTCTATTACAAAATTGTCTGAACACTGTATAAGCAATGCCGCCCCTCCTACCTCTTGTGTCATCCTCTCTACCTCATAGATTGTAAGCTCTTGTGAGCAGGGCCCTCAGTCCCATTGTGTGAAATGACGTTCTTTGTTTTGTATCTGTCTGTATCTAAACCCTACAAATTGTATAGCGCTGCGGAATATGTTGGCGCTATATAAATAAAATTTATTATTATTATTATTATTATTAGTCTGCAGCTGCACCTTGGTTTCTGTAGGGGTGACCACCTTAGTATCCCCATTCCCTAACTCTCTTGTAGCTCTCGCCCTGTCAGCTAGGCCTTCGTGATAGAGAGCCAGGAGTTGTCGGGGCCAAGGCTACCTTGGGTACAGCCAACCACCACCCGCAAGCAGGGCCTAGCTAGCTGCCGTAGCGTCAGGGAAAGTCTCCTTCTCCTGTTCCCGTAGCGGTGCAGTTTTCAGTCCCAATTCTGGGTCTGGGCATAGACACGAACATAACACTATCCTGCTGGGATGGGTCTGCTCCTATCCCGGACTCCTCAGTGTGATCTGCGTTATCCCTGATGGCAATGAGAGATTCTCGCATCACACACAAGAGTAGGATGGTTACACTCACTAGTGCGTCGTCACAGCTGACCCTCTTGCTGGACTCCTCAAACACCCGTAGGATTTCACATAGGTCTCCCATCCATGGCCAAAAACGGTTGAGAAACTGATAGAGCTGACTTTGATGAACCCTTGGGTTTTGTAGCTGGTATTCCATCAAAGGTCTCTGCTGCTCAGACACCTTACTCAGCATATGATATGTTGAGTTCCAGCGTGTGGGGACGTTATACAACAGCCGGTGCTTTGGGCAGATGGAGGCGTTGCTGGAGTGTTTTGAGGCTAGCAGCAGCTACTGTAGACTTGCGAAAGTGGGTGCACAAGCGCTGCACTTTCACCAGTAGCTTGTGTACATATGGGTACGTTATCAAAAAACATTGCACCACTAAGTTAAAGACGTGGGCCAGGCATGGGCCAGAGCTGCTACCAGGTTCCGGCCGTTATCACACACAACCATGCCTGGGCCCAGTTGCAGCGGCTCCAAGCTGCAACTGAGACGAACATGGCGGCCACTATTCTTATAAATTGTAGGTCACCTGATTTTGGCAGCCAATGGCTTTTTCCTATTTTTTTTTCAATGCCTCCGTTGTTGTAGTTCCTGCCCCACCTCCCCTGCACAGTTATTGGTGCAAAAACAGCCCCAGGGAAGGTGGGAGGGGACACAAATTTTTACTGCTTATGCCACATGATATTTGATTTGAGTATCTCGAATAGCCTGATATTTGATTGAATACCTATTTGATGGAACGCCGTTCGCTCATCTCTAACTATTACTAATAATGTAATGGTCACTGTAAATACAACCCGCACTGTTCACTCTGCAAATCAAAGAAGTCCAAGAATCCTATTCTGTAGGGGAAGCTTTTTAGAGAACGGCCCCTGTGCAGTTAATTCAGAATTTGTACTTTTTAGATGTATTTGTTCTATTCCCAGAACCGTGTAGTGTAATTGGATTGTGTAGAGATGTCGTATCCCCTCGGGTAGCTGAGTGCTGATATATGCAGCTTGGATTAGACAGGGCAGAATTCACTATGCAGGGACCGTCCTTGGTGTGTGACGCCCATTACTAAAGCACGACTGGTTAGTGCACAAGACCTGCCATGTTTGCTCCAGCAGGGGCAGCTGTCAGGACATGCTGGGAGATAGGCCGGAGCCTTCACATGTGGCAGATATGGCTGCAGAGCTCTCTGATACTGAAAATCATCTAATCCGATAACTGGCACTGATATTCAGATGCAGAAACCTGCTGTGTGTGAAGGCAGCCTTATAGTTGTACAACAGCTGGTGCTCGGCATTATAGGGCTGGATCACTCACAAGAGACCGTCGCCCCTGCCCCATCTATACCATGTCCAGACCAGTCCAACCTTCATCCCCTTATTGTCATCTCAAACTTTATTTCAAGACACCGGGCAGAGCTGATATATACAGACACCGGGCACAGCTGATGTATATATACAGACACCGGGCACAGCTGATATATATACAGACACCGGGCACAGCTGATATATATACAGACACCGGGCACAGCTGATATATACAGACACCGGGCACAGCTGATATATATACAGACACCGGGCACAGCTGATATATACAGACACCGGGCACAGCTGATATATTCAGACACCGGGCACAGCTGATATATACAGACACCGGGCACAGCTGATATATACAGACACCGGGCACAGCTGATATACATACAGACACCGGGCACAGCTGATATACATACAGACACCGGGCACAGCTGATATACATACAGACACCGGGCACAGCTGATATATACAGACACCGGGCACAGCTGATATATATACAGACACCGGGCACAGCTGATATATATACAGACACCGGGCACAGCTGATATATATACAGACACCGGGCACAGCTGATATACATACAGACACCGGGCACAGCTGATATATACAGACACCGGGCACAGCTGATATATATACAGACACCGGGCACAGCTGATATATACAGACACCGGGCACAGCTGATATATACAGACAATGGGCACAGCTGATATATATACAGACACCGGGCACAGCTGATATATATACAGACACCGGGCACAGCTGATATATATACAGACACCGGGCACAGCTGATATATACAGACACCGGGCACAGCTGATATATACAGACACCGGGCACAGCTGATATATATACAGACACCGGGCACAGCTGATATATACAGACACCGGGCACAGCTGATATATACAGACAATGGGCACAGCTGATATATATACAGACACCGGGCACAGCTGATATATATACAGACACCGGGCACAGCTGATATATATACAGACACCGGGCACAGCTGATATATACAGACACCGGGCACAGCTGATATATACAGACACCGGGCACAGCTGATATATATACAGACACCGGGCACAGCTGATATATACAGACACCGGGCACAGCTGATATATACAGACACCGGGCACAGCTGATATATATACAGACACCGGGCACAGCTGATATATATACAGACACCGGGCACAGCTGATATATATACAGACACCGGGCACAGCTGATATATACAGACACCGGGCACAGCTGATATATACAGACACCGGGCACAGCTGATATATATACAGACACCGGGCACAGCTGATATATATACAGACACCGGGCACAGCTGATATATATACAGACACCGGGCACAGCTGATATATACAGACACCGGGCACAGCTGATATATACAGACACCGGGCACAGCTGATATATACAGCTCGTTGTTCTGGTTCTCTTTGGTCCCTAAGTCTGGCTTTACCCCCTCATGCCCTGCACTGACAATAGGGCAGATTGGTATTTTTGCCCTGAGCAGATGTTTAACTAAAATGTTATTTTTTCATCAATCTGTAGTTCAGGTGCAGATAAGAAGCTTTGTAATATCATGTATTAGAGAAGTGCTGTGCTTAGTTATTCAGCCAAAACTGTACAATGAAGTCTATGCCGGGGGATGGGGAAGAAAGTGAGAGAGACAGATCGTGCAGAGAGACATCGGCACTCTATAGAGACAGCTCCTTTTCACAATACTGCTGCGTTATCAGGAATTACACCTCAGCCCTGTGATATAAACTACTCATATAATCCTGGAGACAGCCTCATAGTCTATCCCTCTTCATAGATTTCATTGTAAACTGAGACTGTCTGGGGACAGAGTAAAGGCAGAAGTTACAGCTACAACACAGACGCTTCCCATAGTGAAGGATATTATAACGTTTGTTCCCTTCATCTGCACTGAGGATTTAGGAAAAACATATGAAAGGTTTGCTGACACTTTAAGCCGTGTTCACATTGATAGAACCTGTTACTTGTCTACAAAGAGTCGGTCACATATGGATGAAGTTCATCAGGATTGTAGACTCTTTATTGTAATTTTTAGGATAATTCTCAGCTATTTCTTGGTCTTCTATGTCTGTGGGTAATAGATTGTTCTGCAAAGTATCATAGTGTTTGGTAGGTCTGAGACCGAAATGTTTCTGTGCTGAAAATATTTTTCTGGATTAAGTTTCATAAAAGGTTTTGCTTTGTTGTGTTTCTAGAGCTTGCCTGTATTCACACTACATAGCAAGCTTCAGGATGGAGTTTAGTAATGTGACATACAGCTCGATCTCAGGCCGCTCTCTTCTCTTCTGAACAGTCTTAGGGTGCATTCACACGGAGTAAACGCGGCCGCAAACATGCACCGTCAAAAACCCGGTGCAAACGTCCCGTAAACGCAGCGCATTGTGTGCCGCGTTTACTCCGTGTGAATGCACCCTTAGGCATACAGTCCTATGAAAAAGTTTGGGCACCCCTATTAATCTTAATCATTTTTTGTTCTAAATATTTTGGTGTTTGCAACAGCCATTTCAGTTTGATATATCTATTAACTGATGGACACAGTAATATTTCAGGATTGAAATGAGGTTTATTGTACTAACAGAAAATGTGCAATATGCATTAAACCAAAATTTGACCGGTGCAAAAGTATGGGCACCCTTATCATTTTATTGATTTGAATTCCCCTAACTACTTTTTACTGACTTACTGAAGCACAAAATTGGTTTTGTAACCTCAGTGAGCTTTGAACTTCATAGCCAGATGTATCCAATCATAAGAAAAGGTATTTAAGGTAGCCAATTGCAAGTTGATCTCCTATTTGAATCTCCTCTGAAGAGTGGCATCATGGGCTACTCAAAACAACTCTCAAATGATCTGAAAACAAAGATTGTTCAACATAGTTGTTCAGGGGAAGGATACAAAAAGTTGTCTCAGAGATTTAACCTGTCAGTTTCCACTGTGAGGAACATAGTAAGGAAATGGAAGAGCACAGGGACAGTTCTTGTTAAGCCCAGAAGTGGCAGGCCAAGAAAAATATCAGAAAGGCAGAGAAGAAGAATGGTGAGAACAGTCAAGGACAATCCACAGACCACCTCCAAAGAGCTGCAGCATCATCTTGCTGCAGATGGTGTTACTGTGCATCGGTCAACTATACAGCGCACTTTGCACAAATAGAAGCTGTATGGGAGAGTGATGAGAAAGAAGCCGTTTCTGCACGTACGCCACAAATAGAGTTGCCTGAGGTATGAAAAAGCACATTTGGACAAGGCAGCTTCATTTTGGAAACAAAAATTGAGTTGTTTGGTTATAAAAAAAAGGCGTTATGCATGGCGTCCAAAAAGAAACAGCATTCCAAGAAAAACACTTGCTACCCACTGTAAAATTTGGTGGAGGTTCCATCATGCTTTGGGGCTGTGTGGCCAATGCCGGCATCGGGAATCTTGTTAAAGTTGAGAGTCGCATGGATTCCACTCAGTATCAGCAGATTCTTGAGAATAATGTTCAAGAATCAGTGACGAAGTTGAAGTTACGCCGGGGATGGATATTTCAGCAAGACAATGATCCAAAACACCGCTCCAAATCCTCAGGCATTCATGCAGAGGAACAATTACAATGTTCTGGAATGGCCATCCCAGTCCCCAGACCTGAATATCATTGAACATCTGTGGGATGATTTGAAGCAGGCTGTCCATGCTCGGCGACCATCTAACTTAACTGAACTTGAATTGTTTGTCCAAAATACCTTTATCCAGGATCCAGGAACTGATTAAAAGCTACAGGAAGCGACTAGAGGCAAAAGGAGGAGCTACTAAATATTAATGTCACTTTTCTGTTGAGGTGCCCATACTTTTGCACCGGTCAAATTTTGGTTTAATGCATATTGCGCATTTTCTGTTAGTACAATAAACCTCATTTCAATCCTGAAATATTACTGTGTCCATCAGTTATTAGATATATCAAACTGAAATGGCTGTTGCAAATACCAAAATATTTAGAACTAAAAATGATTAAGATTAATAGGGGTTCCCAAACTTTTTCATAGGACTGTATATATATATATATATATATATATATATATATATATATATATATATATATACTGTCCAGTCCCCTCCCTGCCCCAACTTATGGTCTTTACACTTCTTCCCGTCCATCAGTCTTAGACTACTATCACATAACACATCAGACGTTATCCCTCATTGTGTTTCCATGTTATATCTGTCTCAGATCCGTGCGCTATTGGTGTTTCATCCATCTTATTTTTGAGTCTATAAAACCCCCCAAATCCTGTTTTCTTTCTTTTTCAGCGTCAGCAGAAATAAATGTGTAGTAAACGGATGAAACACAAGCAGCACACGGAGGTTTCCTCCCGCTCCATAGACGTCTGCTCCGGACAAGTAGAGAGAACAGACCAGACAATGATCTCTCAGCATTTCTTGCTCTGTCACTATAATGGATTTTTTTTCTTTCCACAGACGGCACCTAAACTTTTTTGGTTTTGTAATTCTCCGTTGCGTCTGACTGTCTTTCCCAAAATGCTTATTTATAGTTTGTTTGTTTTTTTTTCCAGAAATCTTCTCCTGAATTTTTAGGCTTTGCTAGAAGACAAACAGTAACACGGATCTGGACTGTGAGGTTCTTAGACTTGTATACGTTCAACAAACCGTCCCAAGATCTGGAATTGGAGGCTCTGGAGCGGTCAGTAGAGATAATTCTCTCCAACCAAGACGCTATCCTACATACAGAATACCTCACTTATTATCTGTCCTAGTCTGGAGATCTTGGCCTGTGAAGATGGAGGAGAAGAATCAATCCTTCACTAGCTTCATCCTCCTGGGTCTCTCAGAGAAGCCGTATCTCCGAATGCCCCTCTTCTCCTTATTCATCACCGTCTATGTTCTCTGTATTCTTGGCAATGTGCTGATCCTTATCCTCATCTCTACTCAGCCTCAACTCCACACCCCAATGTACTTCTTGTTGGGGAACCTTTCCTTCGTAGATGTTTTCTTTACATCTATTACCATCCCCCGGCTTCTTTATAGCCTCCTCTCTAAGGACTTGTCCATCTCATTTCATGGTTGTTTCGCTCAGATCTTCCTCTTCCACATGCTGGGTAACATGGACAGCATTGTGTTGGCCATCATGGCCATAGACAGATATGCTGCAATCTGTCGGCCATTGCATTACACATCTATTATGAGCAGGAGGACCTGTATCAGTCTCCTGACTTCTTCATGGATTATAGTGAGCCTTAACGGAACTCTGTACACTGTCATGACCTCGACTCTTTCCTACTGTAGTTTGGTCATCCACCATTACTTCTGTGATATCCCAGTCTTGCTGTCTCTTTCCTGCACAGACACATCTCCTCAGAAAATGGTTCTCTTCACTGAAGGCTCGCTAATCCTCGTATCGCCCATGTTAGTCATCCTGTGCTCCTACGTTCTCATCATTAGAGATATACTGAAGCTACGTTCTTCCAAGGGCCGCCAACGAACCTTCTCCACATGTTCTTCTCACTTAACCGGCGTCTTCTTGTTCTACACCTCAGCTTGTTTCATATACTTTCGTCCAAAGTCTCTTTATTCTCCAGACCACGATTCGGTTATAAGTGTGTTTTACAGCTTGATAACGCCAATGCTCAACCCATTCATATATAGCTTGAGGAACAAGGATATCAAACAAGCTGTGAAGAAGATAATACAGTGCGGCAGGAAAGAGAAGGAGCATGGTGGCTCAGTGGTTAATACTGTTGCTATATAGAAGTGAAGTCCTTGATTTCAACCGGACCAAAGACAACATCTGCAATGAGTTGTGCGCCCCAATGGGGAAAGAGACCGATAGGGGGTTATAACAGTAGAATACATTCGTGCCATAGAAACGGTAAAAAAAAAGAAGTGGAAAATGAAGAGTAAGAAGATTCTGATTTGTCCCCGTGATCCCGATGCGTCACTCTAGATGGGAAGAACATTGGAACGCTTTTACTTATCCAAGAAACTTTACTTATCAGAGCTTTTTTCATATCTTTATTCTGCTAAAAATGGCTTGTGTTTTTCAAAAATAAAGATAATATAAGAAAAAATGGAAAAAAAATCTGTTTTATTTATATGTTTCTTCTAAGATGGATAATAATTGCACACGTTGTTAAACAAGGTTTATTATATTATTATACAACAATATCAGTGATCAGTGTTATACTTTTATCATTTGTGTTACAGCTTCAATTTTCTTATTTCTCCATTCACCTAGACTTACCAGGACTTGTTTTTGCAGGGCAAGATGTAGTTTTTATCAGTATCAAATCTGTAATAGGTTTTTCTTAATTTTATGCAATGGTTAAAATCAGAAAACTCCCCCTCCTGATTCCATGCCCTGTAAAGTAATTATATATACTTACATTGTATACTAATACAAATTGATAATCCCCTTGGGCCTCAGTTCTTCAAAACCTTACAACTTAATCACTTCATGTAGTCTTAGTAGGGTTTCCCATGAACATAACCATACATACAGTGTTGGCTAAAAGTATTGGCACCCCTGCAATTCTGTCAGATAATACTCGTGTTCTTCCAGATAATGATTGCAATCACAAATTCTTTGGTATTATCTTCATTAAATTTGTCTTCAATGGAAAACCACAAAAAGAATTGTCAAAAAGCCAAATTGGATATAATTCCACAGCAAACATAAAAAAGGAGGTGGACAAAAGTATTGGCACTGTTTGAAAAATCATGTGATGCTTTGTGTAATTAACAGCACCTGTTACTTACCTGAGGCACCTAACAGGTGGTGGCAATAACTAAATCACACTTGCAGCCAGGTGAAATGGATTAAAGTTGACTCCATCTCTGTCCTGTGTCCTTGTGTGACCACATTGAGCATGGAGAAAAGAAAGACCAAAGAACTGTCTGAGGACTTGAGAAGCAAAATTGTGAGGAAGCATGAGCAATCTCAAGGCTACAAGTCCATCTCCAAAGACCTGAATGTTCCTGTGTCTACCGTGTGCAGTGTCGTCAAGAAGTGTAAAGCCCATGGCAATGTGGCTAACCTCCTTAGACGTGGACGCAAAAGAAACATTGACGAGAGATTTCACCGCAAGATTGTGCGGATGGTGGATAAAGAACCTCAACTAACATCCAAACAAGTTCAAGCTGCCCCGCAGTCCGAGGGTACAACAGTGTCACCCCGTACTATCTGTCGGCGTCTGAATGAGAAGGGACTGTATGGTAGGAGACCCAGGAAGACCCCACTTCTTACCCAGAGACAGAAAAAAGCCAGGCTGGAGTTTGCCAAAACTTACCTGAGAAAGCCAAAACCTTTCTGGAAGAATGTTCTCTGGTCAGATGAGACAAAAGTAGGAAAAGGCCTCAACATAGAGATTACAGGAAAAAAAGAGGCCTTCAAAGAAAAGAAGACGCCCCCTACAGTCAGACATGGCGGAGGTTCCCTGATGTTTTGGGGTTGCTTTGCTACCTCTGGCACTGGACTGCTTGACCATGTGCATGGCATTATGAAGTCTGAAGACGACCAACACATTGTGCAGCATAATGTAGGGCCCAGTGTGAGAAAGCTGGGTCTCCCTCAGAGGTCAGGGCTCTTCCAGCAGGACAATGACCCAAAACACACTTCAGGTCAGCACTAGAAAATGGTGGTGAGAGAAAGCCCTGGAGACTTGTAAAGTGGCAGCAATGAGTCCAGCCCTGAATCCCATAGAACACCTGTGGGGGAGGGGGAGAGATCTCTTGGTGGCAGTTTGGAGAAGGCCCCCTTCACATCTCAGGGGGGACCTGGAGCAGTTTTCCAAAGAAGAATGGTCTAAGATTCCAGCAGAGCCTTGTAAGAAACTCATTGCTGGTTAGCGGAAGCGGTTGTGCGCAGTTATTGTGTCTAAAGGTTGTGCTACCAAGTATTAGGCTGAGGGCGCCAATACTTCTGTCCGGACCAGTTTTGGAGTTTTGTGTAAAATGATCATGTCAGGATACGGAGTCGCCGCGGTCTCCTTGCTGCGCGGCGCCTCCCCGGGAGACGTGTTAAGAGTTCTATTGGTTGTGCTTAGGTGATTAAGGGTTAAATCTTTTCCTTGCTCTCAGTTCTCCATGCCATTAGCCATCACAGGTGTTTTCTTTGCTGCTATTTAAACCCCACCCAGGCATGGATCCTTGCCAGCCATTCACTTAGTGTTTCCTGGTCTCCTGCTCTGTCAGATATCCTGTCTGTGTGTCCTTCAGTCTGTTTATTGGTTACTGTATACCCGGCTTGTATTTGACTAATCCTTGTCTTCTGATTTGGTACTTTATTCTTATCTCCTGGCTTGACCTCTTGCTCGTCCGACCTCGCCTTCTCTACTGTGTTTTTGCTGGGACTTGTTGTCCTCCCTTGTTCCATGCTATTTTGTCTTTGGTTTTGCATTGCATTTTACACTGTGCTTTCTGCTTAGGTGTCACCCGCGTTACTCCAGCCCCTAGCACTTTCAGGGCCTCCTCTTCCCTGACCCTAGCCGCCTGGACAGTAGTGTAGGAGTTGTGGTAGGCGCACTTCAATTAGGAAGTGCATTGGTCTGCCTCATCTCAGATCTACAGCATAGTTCTAGCCTCAGGGCCTACGACCCCTTTTGTCATTAGTTGCACAGTGTTGCTTTCCCAGCTGTGTCACTCTGCACTGCCTGACCCTGACTCCAATCCTTACAGATCAATGATTTGACTTTTTTTTCATTCTCTATTGTGTTTTTTCATTGCAAGCAAAATAAATGAAGATATTACCAAAGAGTTTGTGCTTGTAATCATTTTCTGGGGGACACCGAGGATTATCTGACAGAATTGCAGGGGGGCCAATACTTTTGGCCAACACTGTAAATCATAAAAACAGGGGGGGGGGGGTTCCAAAATGATTAGCAGCACCTGAAAAGCCTTTTTAAAGGCTATTCAGGCATATGATTATCCCAGATTGCCAAAATCTAATGTTAGAGAGAGATTAAAGGGGTTGTCCAGAGCCTGAAGATAATTGATACTAATGGTTGATCCAAATGACCAACACCTGGACCTTACCCCAGTCAGCTATTTCAGCCATATAATAGGTCATATACTAGGAATACAAGTGAACAGGAACAGAACAGCGGTCCCCGGTGCCATCACTAAAGTGCAAGCGCCATATGCTGTATCCAGTGTGAACTGTAGCCCCTCGGAGGCAGCAATTCACAAGGTGAGAACATTAGAGATGAGTGAACGCCGTTCTATTGAATAGGTATTCGATCGAATATCATGGCGTTCGATGTATTCGTTCACAATGGAATACAAGGCCGCATACGCAGTAAAAATTCGTGTCCCTTCCCACCTTCCCTGGCGCGTTTTTTTGCACCAATAACTGCGCAGGGGAGGTGGGACAGGAACTACGACAACGGAGGCAGTGAAAAAATATGGAAAAAGCCATTGGCTGTCGAAAACATGGGACCTCCCATTCATAAGAACGGCCGCCGCCCTATTCGTGTCATTTCAGTTTTGCAGTGATAGAGAGAGTGTGGTGTCAGACTGTCAGTGCGATACAGGGCTGTGGTTAGGCAGGAATTGTCAATAATAACAGCTCAGAGCTCAATAATCGCTAGCTTGCAAATCATACAGCAGCGTAGCAGCAGGGGACGTGGGCGAGGACGTGGATAACTAGTTGGGTATCCACTCCATAGTCCAGGTACTGGGGAGATTCAGTCAGCAAACAATTTCCTCTTCCTCCTCCTCCTCTTCCTACAACCCCAGCCTCTAATTCTGCATGTGAATTTTTTTTTTAATATAAAAAAATATATATATTTCCATTATCTACCCCCCCCCCCCCAGGGGGTTGCAGCAGCAGTGGACTTGGTGACTCTTCTGAGTGGAATGGTGGGATCCCCTGAAACGAAGCATTTTCTCCCATAGACTATAATGGGGTTCCATATTCATTCCAATAGTCCAATATTGAGCGGCTATTAGGAACGAATAACGAACATCGAATCGAACATCGAACTGTTCGCTTATCTCTACAGAACACTTTTTGATTCAGGTGACCCTAATATATCATCTGACATGCTGGGCTCTGGTGCCGTCACTACTGTGTATGGACCATAACTGCAGTCCCACTCCCATTCCCTTGAATAGGAGCAGGGCCGCTTCTGACCGTATACCTTATATATGGCCTCATGTGATTGGTGTGACCAATGTAATACAATGCTGTGGATAGGTCATTGGTACTAATTATCTTCAGGTCCTGGACAACTCCTTCAGCACTATGGTCCTTTCACCACATCCACCAATTCTAGTTCTTAGCATCTGTTAATAGTATCGGCTCCTCTGATTCCAGCACAGTTAGGGTTTGTGAAGATGGACGATGCCTAAGCATGACGTGTAGGAGGTCTCTGACCTAGAGGTGTGAGGTGTGAGCTGGGCTTGGTGTTAGACTTGTGTACAGACTATTTTATTAGTGGAGAAGTGAAGACCCGGACAGAAATGTGCAAAGAAATGTGTCCATTTAGCCATTCGCATTACATAGAATTTACTCTGTAGAATCTTCTTAGTAATGGCCCCCATTTAGTCACTGCAGAATTTGTATTTTATTGTTATTTCCTCTATTCCCAAGGCCTTGCAGAGGTAATTGGTCTGTGTGGGAGATGTCGTATCCCCTTGAGTGGCTCAGTACTGATAAATGTAGCGTTGATTCAGACAAGACAGAATTCCCGATATAAAGTGAGGAGCTGGGAACGCTCTTGACTCGTGATGTTCATGATTATTATCATGGCCGGCACTGCAGGTTTGTGCACAGGACCATTATTTCTGCAGCTATTGGAGATTGCATTCAAATAAAAAAACAAATTATTGGCCTGTATTGGAGTTTTCCATCTTTGTGAGGCTTTGCAGCAGCTGGAGAACAACCAGTCTACGTCATACACCATTCAAGGTAAGAAGAAGCAGAGCTGGATTTGCTCCTACTGTTTAGATCTCAATCTCTACATCCACTTGACACCTACCAGTAATCCCTGCCTATTCTCTGGAATGGGAAAGATTGGGATAAGCCTTGACATAGGTCCCTACCAGATAGGAGATTGCATGAAACTATAGATCCAAGCAGTGGTCTCCAGCTGGTGGCCCTTTGGCAGAAGTTGCTCCAGTTGAAGATCACTGGTTGAATGCATAACAAACATGAGGGCACATTAGTAGGTAATCCATCAGTGAGCTGGGCTGGATTTGTGGCTCTTGTGTAGGGGGGTCTCCACTTTGGTCTTAGGGTGCATGCACACTACGTAACGCCGGGCGTGTATGAGAGCCGTACACGCCGGCGTTACAGCAGGGCTGCCGAACACTTCCCATTCACTTCAATGGGAGCGCTCGTAAACGCCGCTGTTACGAGCGCTCCCATTGAAGTGAATGGGAAGTGTTCGGCAGTCTGCCGTAATGCCGGCGTGTACGGCTCTCATACACGCCCGGCGTTACGTAGTGTGCATGCACCCTTACTCCAAAATGCTTTACACAGTTTGTTTTTTTACTTCACGTTTTCCTAAATTTTTCGGTTGAGTAATGAATGTATTTGATATTCTCAGATTTATGGATGGTTCTCGAAGGATCTTCTCAGAACTGATCTGTAGAGACAACATGGGTTCATTTATGTTTGTAATGTTTTCATTCTGAATTTTTCCATATTAGATAACGTTCC
The DNA here is from genome assembly GCF_031893055.1 of Leptodactylus fuscus. NCBI lineage: Eukaryota > Metazoa > Chordata > Amphibia > Anura > Leptodactylidae > Leptodactylus > Leptodactylus fuscus. The sequence goes on from NC_134275.1 coordinate 76,417,688, forward strand.
ATAACCATCTGGCATGTAGATGTCTCAGACACATAATATAGTCCATCGATGGAAGAAGAAGTCCGCCATGTTGTCTCATCTCCTATGCAGCTTTTATTGTATGGTGTTTATGGCAATGGAATATCCGAGTTTCCCGATCTTTATATTCACCACTGTCCCTTGTCCATAATATATCTAGAATAGTATATTACTCCTACACCTGAGGCCTAAGTCGTCTTATCACTGACTATTTGTGCTCTGAAGATATGGATGTGAAGAATCAGACCTTCGTTGGCTTCACCCTGCTGGGCCTTTCAGAGAAGCCATATCACCGATTGCCCCTTTTCTGCTTTTTCATGGTAGCCTACATTCTCTGTATTATTGGCAATCTGCTCATCCTTCTGCTCATCTCAACTCAGTCACAACTCCACACCCCGATGTACTTCTTGCTGGGGAACCTTTCGTTTGTAGACATTTGCCTAACGTCTATCACCGTCCCCCGGACTATTTCCAGCCTCCTCTCCCAAGACTTGTCCATCTCATTTAATGGTTGTTTCACTCAACTCTTCTTTTTCCACATGGTGGGTAATATGGACAGCTTCTTGCTGGCTGTCATGGCCTTAGACAGATATGCTGCAATTTGTCAGCCATTGCATTACACAACCATCATGAGAAAGAAGACATGTGTCAGGCTACTGATCTCTTCATGGGTTATAGTGAGCCTTCACTCCGCTTTGTTCACAACCATGACCTCTACTCTTCGCTACTGTGATTGGTTCATCCACCATTACTTCTGTGATGTCCCGGCCATGCTATTACTCTCCTGCACAGACACATATGCTCAGCAAATGGTTGTCTTCATAGAAGGCTCACTAATAGTCATGGGGCCCATGTTATTTATCCTAGGTTCCTACATTCTCATCATTAGAGCTGTGCTAAAACTGCGTACTGCCAAGGGTCGCCGGCGGACCTTCTCCACATGTTCCTCCCACTTGACTGTTGTCATCTTCTTTTATAGCTCAATTATTTTCATGTACTTTCGTCCAAGTTCCCTCTATTCTGCAACCTACGACCGGGTCATAAGCGTGGTATACAGCATCATAACACCAATGCTCAACCCATTCATCTATAGCTTGAGGAACAAGGAGGTCAAAAATGCCGTAAAGAAGGTAATACAGTGCGGCAGGAAGAACGGTCAGAAGTGGCTGGAAGAAAGGAAAGATAATGAGGTCTAGAGATGTATCTGCGCAGTGATTGTGGTCAGAATTTTTTATATTGATCTTATTCATTTAAGGGAATGTTCAGATTCAGGACGAAAATAAGAGACAAATGTTATTGTTTGTATAAAGAAAAGTTCTACAAATTTCCAATATAATTTCTGTACCAATTCCTCGCGTGTTATTTATTCCTTCTTAATCCCATCAGATATAAATCAGTCCATGGTCATGTGATATATAGTCCATGGTCATGTCATATACAGTCCATTGTCATGTGATATACAGTCCATGGTCATGTGATATACAGTCCATGGTCATGTGATATACAGTCCATGGTCATGTGATATACAGTCCATGGTCATGTGATATATAGTCCATGGTCATGTGATACGCAGTCCAGGTTCATGGGATATACAGTCCATGGTCATGTGATATACAGTCCATGGTCATGTGATACACAGTCCATTGTCATGTGATACACAGTCCATTGTCATGTGATATACAGTCCATGGTTATGTGATATACAGTCCATGGTCATGTGATACACAGTCCATTGTCATGTGATATACAGTCCATTGTCATGTGATATACAGTCCATGGTCATGTGATATACAGTCCGTGGTCATGTGATATACAGTCCGTGGTCATGTGATACACAGTCCATTGTCATGTGATATACAGTCCATGGTCATGTGATATACAGTCCAGGTTCATGTGATATACAGTCCATGGTCATGTGATACGCAGTCCAGGTTCATGTGATATACAGTCCATGGTCATGTGATATACAGTCCATGGTCATGTGATATACAGTCCATGTTTTATGAAAATTATCAGTAAACCATTATAAACCAGTCTCCAGAGTCTGTTGCCACTACCCAGTGGTGTGAGTAAAGTCTTGTGGCCCCCGATGCAATCTTATGTCCAGGGCCCCGCACCTCATCCCTACAGTGAATTCTTGATAGTGATGGTTACGGGTGCTAAGGACTTTAATCATCCTTAATGTGGTCGGGTAATCTGGGGGTCTTCGTGGCTTATGGGCCAGATGGAAGCTGCAATCTCAGTACTGATGCCGCTGATTATGGGCCCCCTAAGGCTCCTCGGCCCCAGTGTACTGCACCCTCTGCACCCCCACAAGTTACACCCCGCCAATACCCCCGCACTACATGAAACTATTAGTGTTGTCTGTTCCACTTTTGATCAATGCTAATCTTCAGCAAACACACGGGCCTTTTATATTTGTGGAAAACTTATTTTTCAAAATGTGTTATGAAGATTTTTTATGTAAATGAGAAGACTTACGTGTAATCGCAACCAAAACTCACTGTCATAGAAATCAGTTCTACACCCAGGAGGAAGGAGACTCTTATAGGACTCTATCCTGTAATTCTCATCTATAAATTCTTAGAGAAGTCTCAAATAGATGAAACTAAAATATCACCAAAATGTAAAAATACATAACAGAGAAAACCAAAATGACAGGTGAGAGGCCGCCTACGCCAGGTTATTCTACTCACTAATATTGCACCAGGTTGTGTTTACAGCCAAACCCCTAAGGATATTAATTAAAGGGTCTCAACCCACCCCCGTCACTGGCAAGGACTGAAAGTGTCTCTTATTAAAGCTGCCCCTATACACAGACAGATCTCCAGACTCTCTCCTATAGATATAGAGGATTTAAGATCGCAACTAAAAAAAGACCAAAGTGCTAAAGATTGTCTTAGTCCATCCCTATAAATCAGGGGTCAGCAACCTTTGGTTCTCCAGCTGCTGTGACACTACAACTACAAGCTGGGAGTTGTAGTTTTGCAACAGCTGGAGAGCCATACGTTCCCTACCCCTGCTATAAATGAATTGTAGGGTAACTCTCCTTAGCGCCCCCTATTGGAGCTGCCCTTATACAGAGACAGATCTCCAAGTCTTCTCCTATAGATACAGTGGGTTTGAGATTGCGGCTAGCAAAAGACCAAAGGGCTAAAGATTATTTTAGCCTATCCCTAGAAGTGAATTGTAGGATATCGCTCCTTAGTCGCTTATCCCTATAAGAATTACAGCCACTCAGATATGGCAGCAAACACCACAACACATGTCTTACAAGAGCGTTCCATGAGACACAGACTCAGATATATTTACCCTCGGACTTCCATACCAGGCTAATGGCTAGTGTCCATATTCTATCATATATCACTATAGTGTCCCTACAGATAATACACAATACAGACATGAGGGCTCATTTACACCTGATATCCCTATCCTATGGCTTTAAGTATCTGTATGTGCGCTTCCCTGTATGTTGTTTCTGACATAGTTCACTATTTGTCCTCCTTCCGCAGACACATTAGTTATCCCTATGTAATAAAAAGAGTCACGCCGCTGGTTTTTGCTGTTTCACCTGCCAAAAATATTGGAATAAAAAGCAATCAACTAAAATGGTCCGAATAAAAAACACATCTGCCCCTGCAACATATGACGCCCTGTACAGCCCATACACAGGAATATTAAAGAAGTGACAAATAGCTAAGAAATGTATTTATTCTTTTTAAAGTTTTTTTTATTATTACTTATTGAGACCTAAGAACAGCTGTACACCTCTGGCATTCTAATCACCCCCATACTACACATATACAGACGTCATATTTGCTTCACAGTAATTTCCATAACAACAAAGTCGCGCAAATGCAATTTTTCTAATTCTTCCGCATTCTGAATTTTTTCCAGTTTTCCAATGCACCATATGGAATATTAAACAGTATCCTAATGAACTACATTGTGTCCTGCAAAAATCTGGCCCCCAAATGGCCCAGTGAGCAGAAAAATAAAGGCGGGGAGTAAAAAACAAAAATTGAAAACTGGATGTGGTGGGAAGGGGTTAAGGCATTTTTTGCAACACAAGTATCAAAGCGAACAGTTGAAGTCAATATTCTGAATCTGTATACGGTCTTAACCAACAGGTGCTGAGATGTTTTTGAAAATATTGTGTTAATATTCCCCATTACTAACATGGGTGTCAAGGACTTGCCGGGGTGAGGGGGCTCCATACTAGGAAAGCAGTCATGCAAACATCCAGGCAAGTCTTGCAGCCTTCACTATTCTTAAGGGTTCTTAAGGTGAGTGCAAATGTTTTTTTTCTTTTTGCACACCTCCCCTGCGCCTCCACCTAATAAACTATAGGGTCTGAGAAGACCCTAAAATATTTCACTTCCATTTCAATCCAAACAAGTTCAGACTGAAACAAACCGGAGGTGGATGAACCTGAGAGAAAGCGAATCTTCGGAGGTTCGTCTATCTCTAGTGGGCAAGGACAGGACAACCAGTTCTGGAGACTGAAGAGCTTAATAATAAGCATCAATTTTCTTATTAATTCTCTCACAATCGCCAGTGATTTCCCTACAAATCTGTGAATGAGCTTCTGTAATTGGGTATTCTGGGACATCCACCCTCTGTGGAGCACTGCACTTGCTTTCTATGCCCCTGAGGCTTAGAATTGTCACTAATGGTCAGGGGGAGATGTCCGTGTCCTCTACTGAGGATCTGTGAGACAAGTCTATGCACAGAGGTGGCTGGATGTTCTACCAGATGTTCTCTGGGATCGAATGGATTTAGAGTTCACTGACAATGGGCAGATTTATGAAGGCCGGTGTATTGTATGGACCAAGAGATTAAGGAGAGAGTGCAGCCTGCTGGAGGTCTTGATGTCGGGATGGAAATCTACACCACGTAGGAACATTTCTGATGAATTCAGGGCCATTTTTCAGTAAAATGGATGGAGTTACCAGACACACAGACAAGCAAAGGACACATCGTAGGTGGAGATTTAACAAGCAAAGTGTGTCAGAATTCTTGTGTAATTTGTGCCCATAAAACTATTGTGACCAACGTTCATCAAGGCCATAGACAATAGGGATTGTGGTATAAATTGCAACACCATATGCCATAAATGTGCCAAGAAACTTTAAGCCCCCTACTAAGTGGTCCAATGTCAGACTCGACAGTCACACTCGATTCATCAAACAGGACCAGACATTTGCACAGTTTAGAACTGTCTAGTGCAAACCTACACTGACCTAATACTTCTACACTATTAGTAAATCTGCCCCAGGGTCCCCATAATAATGACAGCTACACAACCCCCTATAGACAGAGGTCGCCATGAGCCACCATAATAAATAATGGCCAGGTGATCACCTAAACTGTGACCCCCATACACAGACTCTACAACGGGTCCTGCCAACGGCTCCTGCCAACGGGTCCACAATAACCAAGACGTGACCATGGTAGGAAGCTATATGTAATGTAGAAATAATGTATTACAATGTTTGATGATTTCTTCACTAGGAATTTAGTAGAACCAGGGGTGAGACCCTCAGATGGCGCCCTGGGATCCCTGTCCTCGTACGCATTTTAGCTGACCATTAAGTTTGACCAACATAATCCCCAAGACATGACAACCAATATAAAAACATGGTTTAAAAATGTTAAGAAAGCTAAAACATCTAAACACATAAAAAAAAGTGGCAGAAGGGGAAAATGTTATATTCTACTTATAAATGACTACGGTAAAAAAAAAATTTTGTACTAAAATTAATCCGACATGAGAGAGCATAAAAGTTCTTACAGAGCAAAGTCAAAGAAAAATTAAAAAATGCAGAGAGTCCAATCTTTTTAAAAAATATGATCTTTAGGTAATAATATATCATGGTGTATATGAGGGATCATGGTGTCACAGGGCAATGTTTTTCCACTGTTGAAATTTCTAATTTCCCTTTTGGTCGGTCTGATTTGTAGAATGTAATAGATCTTTCTTTTTCCTTCTCGGCTCCCTCGATGTTTGGACTAATAATTGGTTTAGTGGGAATTGTTGGGATTCTCCGGGGTCCTCCCAGTTGGATGAGGTTAGTTGGTGAGGGACATGTTCTGCTCCTCTAAGGATCTATTAGAAATCTCAGTTATTGCCATAGATGCTCGTCTGAGGGACCGCTCCTCGTATTCTGGACAATATAAATTCTGAATATTTGTATATACTGAATGATACATTGAGATCAAGAAGGAGACAATAGAGGACGTCAGTGAAGATCATATACAGGTAACAGAGAGAACATCTCCTGCTCTTATCATGGGACCTGAGATTGAAGGTCGGCCCCTTACCCCCGTTATATTCCCATACATTTATCTAAATAATGTTTTAGAAAATGGTAAAATAAAAAACCTCTTTCCCAGAGTTTCCCATTTATTCATTTTACATTTTCTATTTTCTTTTGCTTTTAGCTAAACATTCCATAAGACAGAAACAATTTTGCAGACATACACAATAAAAGAGATGACCTCAACTTCTAAAACCAGAAAATGTTCCAACAAAATAAAGTAAAATAAATTCTGCCACTTCTTAGGGCCAATATGGAAGACTTTACAGCTCATCTTTTTTGGAAACTTGGTTGGAATATTTGCTTAATTTTCCATCAATACAGGAGAGGCTGTAGATAATGTGAGCACAGACGTGTGTGATATTCTAGGAGAGATGGGTAACCATAAGATAACAGAATACAATGAAAATGAATTCCTTTATGGCAAACCTGATAAGTTCGCCCAGTACATCTTAATGTCTGGTCCATCATTTTTGCACATCATATTTCCTCCTCTCTAGTGACTAGTCAGTTTTGGGCTGAGGTTTCTTGACCCCAGCAAAGAAGATACTTTTTTGGATCACCCTCCATCTATAGAACAGATTATATGCATTTATTAAATTGTGATCTTTCTTATCACTTGATACATCATCAGTATGGCTGGATTCACACGGCTATAATACATCCATGTTATACAGACAGTATTACAGCTGACCCAACCTAGATCCAAGATCTCTGCAATGGGTTAACCTTCCTTACAGCAGCCGGGCGTGGTCGACTGTTTGACTGACTGCGGTGTCAACCAATGCGCGCTAGGCATGGGCAGCTGGGCTGTTTACTTGGGACCACCCCTTGCCTATTTAAGGGGGCTGGTCTGGACGCCCGGCGCTCTAAGATCAATTCTCAAAACCTGAATGATATGTGTGTATGTGTGCGCGTGCGCACGGGCGGGCGCGTGTTTGCGCCTAGGCTCCAGCCTGAACAAAATATCAGTTGGCCTTAGCTAGCAAATACCCCTGAGATAGCAATGCCATTGTTAGTTGGGCAGCTTTCTGCCTTGTGTGTTGTCTGTGAATAATCTCAGCTGGCCTTAGCTAGTTTTACCCCTAGTCAGTATTCACACTGACAGCTGGTTTGGCAGTAGTTGCCTTGTGGGTTGGGTGGAGCTGTAGCGCCCAGTGTTAGTCGGTCTCTGTCTAGTCCAGGTGTTCCAGGGCCACTCTGATCTGCGCAGGTCTCTGGTTAGTTTTGTTTAGCTGGCGGTGACACTAACTGCTAGACTGTGTTCACACCAGAGTGTTATAGCAGATCAGAGTCCAGTAGGCTCCGCAGGATATTAGTTTATTTTAGTTTTTTTTCTATATCCTGCTGACTGTAACAGTCCATTAGACTGGCAGACATGATGAGACTTGGGGCTGTAATATGGTCTATATAATACAAACCTATTCTATCCATATGAATCCTGGATGGGCCATTTCTTGGTCCTCAAGTGCTCGAATCCTTTGACAAACTATTTGGAAACTACATGTGTGGCCGTAGTGACTGTCACCGAACATTCCCCTTTCCTGGATAAAAATGGCTGAGGAGAATTTGTAGTGATATGAGTGAGATGGATTCCTTTTAGGGGGACGTGGTGTTTCTCGATAGATGATGATAACCAATGAGACATTTGTAGTAGATATTAGAGACACCGAGACATTGGCTGAAGAGGAACAATTGGCTGGATAATTTCTCAGATGTTTTCTTACATTTTTCTCTGATCCTCTTCCATATACATGGACCTCTAGAAGACGATATCAGAAACCTCAATAGAATAAGGACCTGTCGGCTTAAACTCCTATTACAACTTCCTGACCCAATTCTCAATATTCTTTTAATGTGATAATATTGATCATTGCTATCAGATGTGACTCATATTTTGATTGTCTCATGTAGACATGGAGTCCATGAATGAAACTCATGCTGGGTTCATACTGTTGGGCTTCACCTTCACTTCCAACTCTTATCTTTCTTCTTAGGTGCCTACACCATCTGCATTACAGGGAATTTCTTTATTTCCTTCCTTATCGTCTTACAACATCAGCTTCACACCCCGATGTATATGTTGATTGTAAACCTGGCAATGGTGGATGCTACGTTTACCTCTATCATTATACCGAGGGCCTTGTATGGGCTCCTCTCTGGAGACACCTACATCTCCTTCCTTGGATGTTTTATGCAGCTTTTCTTTTTCTTGGCAGTGGGTAACATGGAGAGCTTTCTTCTGGCAATCATGGCTTTTGACCGATACGTTGCAGTCTGTCATCCATTACGTTATTTATGTAATAATGAACAGAAGGACATGTATCTGCCTGGTGGCCTCCTCCTGGATCATCGTGAGCCTACATTCCACTTTGTACACGGCCATGGCTTCTACCCATTCCTACTGTGGTTGGGTTCTTCAGCACTTCTTCTGTGATTTTCCCATCATCATGTTGTTGTTCTGTCCAAATAATGTAGCCACTGAACAAATGATTCTCTTCATTGAAGGAACATCCATAATTTCTAGTCCATTGCTCTTCATCCTGGGGTCCTATATCCTCATCATTAGAGCTGTGGTGGATCTAAGTACATCACAAAGTAGGTGGAAGACCTTCTCCACCTGCTCCTCTCACCTCACCATGGTCATCTTGTTCTACGGTACAGTCATGTTTATGTATTTCCAACCGATATCCATCTATTCTCCAACTTATGACCAGGTGATCAGTATAGTGTACACTTTTTTCTGAATGTCCCTATTAAAATTTAACTTTTATTATTTTTAGTTAAAACGAAGATCCCTAAACAATATGTTACTAACTGTGCAGGACATGAGTTTTCTGATATGGGACTTCCTTATAGGGTTAACTGTAGTATTCAGCCCTCACTCAAACACTTGTAAATAAACCACTTTCACTGCATTCTTGCATAACCCTATATTCAGATCCAGTATCCCTTTACAAGTCACCAGCACACCGATATCATTACACTAAATGTCCCCTGGACACTATTGTATTTGTAACAATTTTAGTGAGTAATGTCCCTGTTATATTGCTATTTAACCTGGTCCTGTCGATCCTAAAGAACCAGGCTGCCAAACACTGGACCCTCACCCGATATTCACTATAATATACATGCCTCGACGCGTTTCCCTAACTGTTCATCAGGAGGTATATATGAGAGTAGCGTAATTGCACGATAGATGTGCAATTGATAGGACTCCTGGCAATGGTGGATGCTATGTTTACCACTATTATTATACCAAGGGCCCTGTATGGGCTCCTCTCTGGAGACACAGACATCTCCTTCCATGGATGTATCATGCAGCTTTTCTTAGCAGTGGGTAACATGGAGAGCTTTCTTCTGGCAATCATGGCTTTTGACCGATACGTTGTAGTCCGTCATCCATTACGTTATTTGGTAATAATGAACAGAAGGACATGTATTTGCCTGGTGGCCTCCTCCTGGGTCATTGTGACCCTTCATTCCACTTTGTACACAGCCATGGCTTCTACCCATTCCTACTGTGCTTGGGTTCTTCAGCACTTCTTCTGTAATTACCTGTCGTTATGTTGTTGTTCTGCCCAAATAATGTAGCCACTGAACAAATGATTATATTCATTGAGGGAACTACCATCATCTTCAGCCCAGTGCTCTTCATCCTGGGGTCCTATATCCTTATCATTAGAGCAGTGCTAAAACTAAGTACATCTCCAAACAGGTGCTCTCCGCCGCAAAACCGTTTTTTTAAAACCGGACACAGAGTACTGCATGTCCGATTCTGTCCGATTTTAAAAAATCGGTTTCGCAGCGGAGAGCATAAAACGCTCACTGGCGCTCATGGTCGGACGTCTTTCAATCCCATTCAAATGAATAGGCTTGAAAAATGCCGGCAGGTTTCCGTTTCCTGCCTCTGTTTTGTGCAGGAAACGGAAACCTGCAGAACGGAGACCGGGCGCAGATGTGAACGAGCCCTGAAAGTGACAGTGACATAATACAATGACCCAGTATTACAGAAACCATAAGAAGGCTTGTTATTTAGTAAAACCACATATGGGTACAGGAGACCAATTTTAGCTGACGAAAAAAGTGTGTGACAAGCTGCGACTCCCAGGCAGGTTCCCCTGTACAGATAAAGGATTGTGTGTCATACTATTAATAAAATGAGTCCATATGTAATAGTCCAGCCAGTCTGCGACCCACTGACCAGAACGGGTGGTGTAGTCGTGTCAGAGGGAAAATCACCAGAGGCTCAAATACAAATATACAAATACAGGAACCAACTTTACTATGGTCGATTGTAACTGGGCAAGAAAACATATTTACATGCAGAAGATAAAGCAGAGTATGGTCAGTAGGCACACAAGATGGAGGACACTCCTTACCACACTCTCAGGCTACGTCTTCAGTTCCATGTGATGTAGGTGTTTTCTGGACCAGTGTGGGCCGACCAACCAGATCAATTCCCCTGACGACGTCTCCCAGAAGAAGCAAAGCTTCTCCTATTTATCTACTTCTGCAAGAAAACAGAGGAATCTCTACGTTGTGTTAACCCATCGCTATAATAGTCCGTGAGACATGTGCAGCATGGAATAACCACCATTAGGCCCCATCTTGTGGAAATGCAGCTTTCTTTGGTGCACATATTTCTGTGTTTATTGAGCCAATATCAGGATTGGATTGGAGAGAAGTAAGAAGTAGAAGAGATTCCTGGATACTTCCCATTCTTGGAAACAAAATCTGCAATAATAAAAGCTGCACAACATGGGGCCTTAGCCTTACTTTTGGAGTCTCACTTGTCTTGGGTCGGGACTTGTATATGGTCCTCCACTATCTCCCACCTAAGGAGAATATGTTTATGTCGTACACCAAGGTCATACATGTGATTCCTCAGACACAACATGATGGAGATGTTCCTGATCCCCTTCGCTCTCCTACATTATAATAGAATGTGGGGTCACCAATTATAGCCAACAACTGTCACCCAAAAAAAGTCAAATAGAGTCAACAGTAAAAGCGTCTCGGTAACGAAAACCACAGTCGCACAATGGCGGCTTATCTTCATATATATTTTTTATCTATTTGACCTTTATTTTTTGCTTAATTTACCCCTGTAATAAATATCCATTGTGCCGTCAGTAATTGTGTCTAATGGGAATTACTATAATATCTACGATTATATCGATGTTGTCAATAATTCTCTCAATTACGGATGATTTCCCTACATACTTGTGAATGAGCTCTTGTAATTGGGTATTCTGGGAATTGTCGTCTCTGCGGATCACTGCACTTCATTTATATGTCCCATTGGCTTAGACTTGTCATAGCTGATCAGGAGGGAGATGCCGTGTCCTCTGCTGAGGGTCTGTAAGACAAGTCTATTCACTGAGATGGTTGAATATTCTGCCCGATGCTCTTTTGTACATGAGATATCACTGGACTTGGAGTTCAGTTTTGTCTTCTCCATAGTCTTTAGAAATTTCCACTAATCCAGACCATAAGAGCGCTCAGGACCATCAGTCACGATGGGGATGGTGAACGTGTAAATGACTGAAGTTCAGTAGAAACTTTGCTCCTCACTTCTGTCCGTTGTCTCATCTCACTTATGATGGAGGTGAAGAATGAGACCCGGAGTGGCTTCATCTTACAGGGATTTTCTGAGATGCCGCACCTCCTCCTCCCTCTCTTCTCCGTCTTCTTAGGAGCCTACATCATCTGCATTGTAGGAAACGTCTTCATTTCCCTGCTCATCATTTCACAACCTCAACTCCAGACTCCAATGTACGTCCTGATGGGGAATCTCGCCCTAGTAGATATAAGCTTCACATCCACTACCATTCCAAGGGCCTTGTATGGGCTCCTCTCTGGAGACACCTACATCTCCTTCCATCACTGTTTCATACAACTCTTTTTCTTTCTCGCAGTGGGTAACATGGACAGTTTCCTTCTGGCTATCATGGCCTTTGACCGATACTCTGCAGTGTGTCATCCATTGCGATACTTTATTATTATGAGTAAGAGGACATGTGTCAGTCTGGTGGCCTCCTCCTGGGTCATTGTCAGCCTTCACTCCACTCTCTACACAGTTATGAATTCTTCCCGTCCGCACTGTAAATGGGTGATACCTCACTTCTTCTGTGACTTGCCCGTGGTAATGTTATTGTCTTGTTCAGTGTCTTCTGCCATTGAACAAATGGGTGTGTTCATTGAATGCGCTGTAATAATCTTTAGTCCAGTGCTCTTCATCTTAGGGTCCTACATACTGATCATCAGAGCTGTGCTCAAGCTCCGCACCTCAAAAGGAAGATGGACGACCTTCTCCACCTGCTCCTCTCACCTCACCATGGTCGTCATCTTCTACAGCACAGTCATATTCATGTATTTCCGACCAAGCTCCATCTACTCTCCAGCCTATGACCGAGTGATCAGTATCGTCTATTGTCTATTTATCCCAATGTTTAACCCTTTTATATACAGTATGAGAAATAAGCAGGTGAAATCCGCTGTAAAAAGAGCTTTAGTACGAGCGTCCAGCTGAGAGAACCTGCCAGATCCTAAATATCGTCTCTAGAAGATAGAAGATGCTGTGACTCTATTTAGGGGAATATTTCTATTGCAGGAAAATGTTAAAATCTTGAAATATCTGAAATTCTGTTGTCAATAAATATGATATGTATGTGTGTGTGTATATATATATATACACATACATATCGTATATTGTTTGCTCCATGATATGTGAGTTACCTGGTATGGAGTTCTAAGACCAAAGACACGTCCTTCAATGGTGACAGTTCTTTATTGTATTCTTTATGTTGCTATTAGTCTATATGGTCAGATGGAATATATTTTACATGATAGAATATCACACTGCTGTAATATACATACAGGGTGGACCATAAGTAAGGCTACACCCTGATATGGAAACATCCAAAGTCTCCGAATCTCACTCCCTTGGACTTCTAACTCTGGGGCCATTTGAAGGCCATGGTGTCCTCTGTGAAGATCCAGGACATGGGGCATCTGAAACATCCTTTAGTGGGTTACTGTCATTGCTCCATGTCATAAACTGTTAGGACTGTGCAGCACGTGCGGCCATAACATCAAAGTCGCAGCCTGTTCCTCTGCGCAGTCCGGCAGTCATAGGGTTAATTCTCTTTGCAGCAGCCGGGCGTGGCCAACTGTCTGACTGACTGGGGTGTCGACCAATGTGCGCTCAGCGTGGGCAGCTGGGCTGTTTCCTTGGGACCGCCCCTTCCCTATTTAAGGGGGCTGGTCTGGACGTCCGGCGCTCTAAGATCAAATCTCAAATCCTAATTGGTGTGCGTGCGTGTGTGCGCATGCGCGTGTCTGAGTTCCAGCCTGTATAATCTTAGTTGGCCCTAGCTAGTAAATGCCATGAGATAGTAATGCCATCATTAGTTGAGCAGCAGCTGCCTTGTGTGTTGTCTGTGAATAATCTCAGTTGGCCTTCGCTAGTGTTCCCCTCAGTCAATATTCACACTGATAGTTGGTTTGGCAGTAGCAGCTTTGTGTGTTGGGTGGAGCTGTAACGCCCAGTGTTAGTCGGTTTCCGTCTAGTCCACGAGTTCTGGCTACACAGTTTTATTGTAGCGGCCGCTCTGATCTGCGCAGGTCTCTGTGATTTTGCACCCGGTTACTTTGGTTCTCTGGCAGTAACTGCCAGGCCGTATTCACACCAGGGTGTTCAGCAGTTCAGAGTCCAGTGGGCTCTGCAGGGTTTTGTTTTTTTAATAAATCCTGCTGACCGTAACATAAACTTGTCAATAACCCGATTCAGAATAAAGCAATGTTAAAGATGAGCACACCATTGTTTTTCTTGTGCAATTCTCCATGTGTTTGATGTTTCACATGACGCCATTGAAAAAAGTAAAGTTGAATCCAAAATGGCAGCTTTGCAGTTGGCCATCATGGGTGTCACCAGCCTCAAATGTTTCCCCCCTCCCATGTACTAATATGTCACAAATGGTAAGGTGATATCAGCGACCACCTCCATTTTCTCTGGGTGTATCCATACTTATGGCCCGCCTGTACTTCTTGAATCTGCACATGAAAATGTTGCTGCGTCTCTCACCTAAATGTCAGGGCTGGACAGAAAAGCCAGTCAGATGTAACCACGGTGGTCCAAACCCCTTCAAGATGTCTCCTAAGCCAGTGCTATGCAGGAGGCACAGTCTATGGAGACCCAGTTGATATAAAGTATGACATGGACATGAACCAGGACCAGTATCAGGGACTAGTGAGTGCTGCTGGGTGTAGGTGTGCATGCACATGGGCAGGTGATACCTAAGGTGGTTTACTGATCGATTCAAATGTGCACAGGCAATGCGTTTCGACAATGAACCGGCGTCATCATCAGTCCAACTGGAAAATGATAACGATAGATAGAAAGGGAAAGATAAATAGTTACAAAAATAGATATAAAATAATAGATATAATAATATAAAAATATAAAAATATAAGTATTGAAATAAATTATATAATAATAATAATAATAATACTACATCATGAGCCACTGAGTCGTGTAAGACGTGAGACAATATACAGATTATGGCTATTAGAAGAGGGAACAAATATCCAAAAATACAACTTCTCTGTGGCAGGGTGGGGATAAACGGAGGCATCTGACAGATGTAAGGTCTTGTTTCATTGGAAGGAATGGGGTTTATATCATAAATTGCCAGACACAAACTTTCACTCTCGGACATACAGCCCACAGACAAGCAAAGGAGACCCCATAATAAGAACCCTCTAATATTGACAGCTACACGTCCCCTATTATCAGAGCTCTCCATGGGCTTCCATACACAGGGTCCTCCATAGGCAGATTCTACCAACACTACAGACTCTCCTGGCAACAGGCCCAACATAACTAAGACGTGATCATTGTAGGAAGTTAGATTTCTTAAGAATGAAGGACCTCAGATAGATCCCTCATCTAGTCCAACATCAAGTGGACCAACATAATCCCCAAGACATATGAGAGGCCCATATCTAGAGAAATGGCTTTAGGTGCCGGGACCTCGAGGTCAACCACTTGGCATCTTGTGTATGACTTTAGAAGCTGTACAGTTACAGTGATGGTTGCGACACCATCTTAGAATACTGTTACTAATAATTGCAGCATCATAGAACAGCAAGGTCAAAGAAAAAAAAAGAAATGTAACCCCCAGAATGCAGAGAATGGAAAAAAAAGATGACCATAAGGGGTTAATATACCAGGAATCATGGTACCACAGGGCGATGTTTTTCCATTCTTAAAAATTGAAATCTTATTTGGTCTAATTTTTTTTATTTATTGCTTATTTCTTTTTCCTTCTCCTCGGCTCCCTCGATATTTGGACTAATATTTGGTTTAGTGGGAATTGTTGGGATTCTCCGGGGTCCTCCCAGTTGGATGAGGTTAGTTGGTGAGGGACATGTTCTGCTCCTCTGAGGATCTATTAGAAACCTCAGTTTTCGCCATAGATGATCGTCTGAGGGATCGTGCCTCGTATTCTGGACAATATAAACCCGGAATATTTGTGTATACTAAATAATACATTGAGATCAAGAAGGAGACAATAGAGGACGTCGGCTAAGATCATATACAGGTAACACAGAGAACATCTCCTGCTCCCACCATGTTATACACAAGTCCCCAGATTCAGGGAATGTCACTTACACCAGTGATACATGTACAGGTATATACTGCTGTATAGTGATAGTCACATATGTTTGTCTACATAACATTTCAGCAACAAAAAATTTAATTTTCACTGTCACTCATTTCTTTAAGTTTTATGATTTTCTTTCACTTTTCGAAAACCATTACATAAGCCAAAAACTATTCTCAACACACAAGAAAAAAAGATGGCATCTACTAAAACCAGAAAACCCCAAAACCAACAACAAGGTAAGTATGACACCTTCTTATATAAATAACAAAAAAGCAACTATTGCAATTTCATATCAAAATTTATTAAGTATCAAAAATATGGACAAACATGAAAAAACAAATGCAAGTGCAAGGAAAGAATTGGAAAAATAGGGTACCAAGATGGAATCAGGTCCCCATGTATTGCTACATAACACCTAAGGGAGGTAAGTACACTAGTATAAAATGGCAAAATTGAGATAGTCTAAGGCCATAAGGCGGCCAAAGTTAATGTAATTCCTTTATGCCAATATATCAATAGTCAAGTACCCCTAATTCGACAGAAAAACATATCCTGGACCACCGATAGCTGTAAAAACAAGTCTGCATCTCACTAAAAGCAGCACAAAATGAATATGACTCAGGACTTACCCATGTGGGTAGTGTGGTATGAGCAACCAAGGGACCGGTCCCTATTCTCCAATGGCCCGACGCGCGTTTCGGCACGCAGCCTTCCAATTCTTTCCTTGCACTTGCATTTGTTTTTTCATGTATGTCCATATTTTTGATACTTAATAAATTTTGATATGAAATTGCAATAGTTGCTTTTTTGTTATTTATATAAGAAGGTGTCATACTTACCTTGTTGTTGGTTTTGGGGTAACTGTTATTATGGTAAGGACACAAAAGTGGGTATGGCCAGTTAATTTTAATTTTTTTAGGGGATACAGTACACTACAGTTATATCCCTATTTGGTTTTGTGCATATTTTGTTCGATATTTGTCTCTTAAAACTAGAAAAAGTCATAATAAATAAAATAAAGCGTAGGAAAGTGAAATAAAGTCCTATAGTTGCCCCCTTCTAAATTCTGCCACTTCTTATGTCCAATATGGCGGCCACTACCGCTCTTGTTCATCTTTCTTGGAAGCCTGCTTGGGATATTTGCTTATATTTTCACCAATACAGAGGAGGTTGCAGAGAATGTCTATTGTATTTTGTGCATCAGATCTCTTACTCCTAATGACAAGACGGGTTCAGGTTTAGGTTCCTTGACCCCATAGAGGTGACAATTCTTTGGATCTCCCTCCTCCTATAGAACAGATTGTATCCACTTATAATTACATTGTAGTCTTTCTTATCACTCGATACATCATCAGTATGGCTGGATTCACACAGCTATAATACATACAGCAGTCCCAACCTAGACCCAAGGTATCTGAGATGCAGTTGGTTTGGTCCATGATGATATTGGGGGCCGTAATATGGTCTATATAATACAGACATGTTATAGCCATATGTTTCCAGTCTGGGCCCATTAGGTGATACTCAAGTGCTCCAATCCTGTGACAAAGCACTGTATTTGGAAACTGTATTTGTGACCATACTGACTGTCACCAAACATTGGTTTTAATATTAAGGGGGAGTGGACTTTCTTGAGACATCTCTATTGCAGATATTACAGGAGATTAAAGCATTGATTATATAGGAATGATTGGCTGAATTCCTCTCTAACCATATGGAAAATCTCTTGAATGTTTTCTTACAATTTTCTCAGCTCCTCTTCCATATCCATATACATGGGCTTCTAGAAGAAAATCATGGCAACCTCCATTTGTTAGACCTATCCCTCCATCTTCCCGTCCTCTCCCTTCTCTCTATATTATATTTTTCTGATCACATTATTCATCACTATTGGATTTAACTCGGTGAATCTTTTCAATAGATTGGAGTCACATGGAGTCCATGAATGAAACTCATGATGGGTTCATTCTGTTGGGTTTCTCCGAGATGCCTCACCTTCGCCTCCAGCTCTTGTCTTTCTTTGTGTGTGCCTACACCATCTGCATTACAGGAAATTTCTTTATTTCCTTCCTTATCCTGACACAACATCAGCTTCACACCCCAATGTATGTATTGATTGTAAACCTGGCAATGGTGGATGCTATGTTTACCTCTATCATTATACCGAGGGCCTTGTATGGGCTACTCTCTGGAGACACCTACATCTCCTTCCCTGGATGTTTTATGCAGCTTTTCTTTTTCTTTGCAGTCGGTAACATGGAGAATTATCTTCTAGGAATCATGGCTTTTGACCGATACGTTGCCGTCTGTCATCCATTACGCTATTTGGTAATAATGAACAGAAGGACATGTATCTGCCTGGTGGCCTCCTCCTGGGTCATTGTGAGTCTCAATTCTCTTTTGTACACAGTCATGGTTTCCATCCATTCCTACTGTGGTTGGGTTATTCACCACTTCTTCTGTGATTTTCCCATCATCATGTTATTGTCCTGCCAAAATAATGTAGTCACTGAACAAATGATTGTCTTCATTGAAGGAACTACCATCATCTTCAGCCCACCACTCTTTACCCTGGGGTCCTATATTCTTATCATTATAGCGGTGCTGAAGCTAAGTACATCACAAAGGAGGTGGAAGGCCTTCTCCACCTGCTCCTCTCACCTCACCATGGTCATCTTGTTCTACAGTACAATCATATTTATGTATTTCCGACCAAGGTCTGTCTATTCTCCAGATTATGACCGGGTGATCAGTATAGTGTACAGCGTCATCATCCCAATGCTTAACCCATTTATATACAGTCTGAGGAACAAGGAGGTCAAGTCTGCTGTAAAGAGGCTTTTCAGACTAGTGTAAGATGTTATCCAGACTAGTACGTAGGTAACCTCCAAGCCGGACCTCTGGCTGATCTTCTCGTCCTCATTTCTTGCTTCCCACCTAGAGTATGTTGAGCGCATTGTATTCATGTCATGCACATTACATAGAATTTGTCCATGACCATCGCAGACAATCCTTTATAGTATTTTTTTCAACAATTGTTTTTAGAACCAGTCATTTCAGGAGAGTGAAATCTAATTCTTTACTGTCTATATTTTGGTGGTAACAGCTGGACCCCTCTGATCAGGAATTACAGAATTGCGAGGGCCTCAGTGTTACATTGTATCCACAATACAACCAGTTCTACTCAGTTAGGGAAGGAGCCGAGATTTATTAATACATTCAATACTCATTGGATAACTGATAGCAGTGGCCTGTATTCTAGGACATTGTGCACATCATACTCATTAAACATATGGGAAAGATTTTCTGAAAAATATATCCAAATGATCCAAATTAGTCAAAAGGAGAATGAAGTAAATTATATATTATAAAATAAAATAATCCATCCTCTATGTTATGGCTGAAGGTTTTGTATACTGTGTGGATTGGTCAGTATGTGGCGAGTGGATGTCTGAATCAGTGAGATCTTTAGGAATAATGTTATCAGTCCAGTGTCAGACCAGCCCACCAGAATATCAGAGGGTCTTCCATGGGCCCAGCGCTAACACAATAAGGGTAATGGTTCCACACAAAATTCCTCACCATTTTCCTCTGTGTGAATGGACCCGAATGATCCAGAAGAAGACCTCAACCTTCAGGGTGACTACCTTGTATCATTATATCTGGTGAGCCCATGGAACTTCAATCTGACACAGTCTCAGTTCATTTCTAATATTGATGGTTTTTTTTTGTTTCTTACGTGGCATGGTGTTTACATGTATCAGGGAGGCGTCCTGCACTGCAATGGCCGGGGCCCCATTGTTACTCCAACTAGGGCCCTGCTTTTCCTATGTGCAGTTCACTCCATTGACTTTTAGAATAAGTTTCGACCTCACTGTATGCACAGAACAGTATCCCCAACGAGACTCCTAAAAGACACAAGAATACTTCTATTATAGTAAGACTTTGTTGTATCAAGTGAAAATGTAAGTAGGCTGTAGTTCTGGAAGTTAGAAAGACACCACCTGATACATCGCCTATGGGTGCAACATCGCACTAATCCAGAACATGCTAGAACAAGATGTGGAGTCAGCTGTAACAACTGAACTGACCGTAGGATAATACAATGATACAGTATTACAGTAGCCATAAGAGTCATCAGCAATGGTGAACATGTGGTGTGAGGTCTAGCATGAGCGGGGACTCCTACCTATAAACTACATGTCCTCCGTATGGGACACTACTGTGGCCGGGGTAACTTCCACCACCTTCCATATACAGAACTACTAAGTGCGGCTATAGTACAGTCATTGGTAAGTTCTTTGGTGTATTTACCTACATCTGCCCTGACTGACAATGCAAGGATAGAAAATATTGGGGCAGATTTACAAAACCAATCCTAACAATATGGGGGCACCACAGATTTTGTCTCTTTTTGTCCTTTCAGAGTTGGGAGGTATGAGGCCGGGACCCTCATACATTGGGAAAACAACATTTTTATTCCCAGTCTTGTAAGGCAGCCAGGTCTTGTGTCTTGTGTCATGCCCATTGTTATAGACCAGGGGTCTCAAACTCAATTTCCCCCGGGGCCGCTGGTGGTAGAGTTTGGGTGAGGCTGGGCCGTATCAGGTTTTCCCAAATTTTTTTTTTCTAAGAGTCGCCATATTCTGACAGCTGTAACTTTTTTATACGTCAGTGTATGGGGATGCATAAGGCGTCTTTTTTTGCGGGGCCGGGTGTACTTTTTAGTTCTACCATTTTGGGGAATTGCTTTTGCTTTGATCATTTTTTATTAAAATTTTTATCAGAGGCAAAACAGTGAAAAAACGGCAGTTTGGCACTTTTAACTATTTTTCCCACTATGGTTTACCGTACAGGAAAGATATTATTATTTTTTTTTTTAAATGTAGATTGTGAGCCCCACATGGAGCTCACAATGTACATTTTTTCCTATCAGTATGTCTTTTTTTGGAATATGGGATGGAAATCCATGCAAACACGGGGAGAACATACAAACTCCTTGCAGACGGTTTTATGCCCTTGGTGGGATTTGAACACCAGGACTCCAATGCTGCAAGGTTGCAGTGCTAACCACTGAGCCACCACGTGGCCCCTCAGGAAAGATATTTTTATAGATTTGTAGAGCGGGCGATTTTGGACACGGTGATACCTAACATATATGTGTTTCACAGGATTTAACTACTTTTATATGTGTTCTAGGGAAAGGGGAGTGATTTGAATTTTTAAAACTTTTAATTTTTTTTTTTAACTTTTTTAAATTTCTTTTTGCATTTATTAGACCCCCTATGGGTCTTGAACCCCAGGGGGTCTGATCACTAATGCAATGCATTACAATGCTAATGCATAGAGCATCCTGCAAAAGAAAATCACTGCAGACCGGCCAGGGAACCTTTACAAGGCTCCCGGCTGTCATGCCAACGTGATGTCAGCCCTGGAGCATGCTCCAGGCACTGGCGATCACTGGCAAAATGGCCTAGGCGCCTGAGGGGTTAATGCCTCCAATCGGTGCCTATCTACAGCAGACCGGCACCGCAATGGGGAGCAAAATGGCGCCACAGTACGTTAATCTCTTCATGGCCAAGCTTGAGAGTGACTTCCTCTCCACCTGCACCACCAGGCCTCTGGCCTACTATCGCTTCATTGACAATATCCTAATCATTTGGATTGGGTCTGAACAACAGCTGAAAACCTTCCATGAACAATTCCACCAGTCCCATCCCACCATAAACCTGACGCTCAATCACTCCTTCTCGGAAATAAACTTCCTAGACGCAGTCATCAAGATACAGGACAACAAAATCGTGACATCGCTGTATCGGAAGCCGATTGACCGCCCAACCTACCTAAGATGGGATAGCTTTCATACGAAACACATAAAGAACTCCATTGTCTACAGCCAGGCCATCAGATACCATCGCATATGTTCAGACCCTGCAGATAGAGACAAACACCTTGGAGGCCTCAGAAACACATTCCTGAGGCAGGGTTACCATCCAAGAACAATTGATAACCAGATCACCAGGGCCACAAGAACACCACGATCGGAGATATTAAAATACAATACCAAACAGGAGAACAATCAGTGCCCCTGGTTGTCACATATAACCCCCACCTGGAGTCGCTGAGAGGAATCACACGCAAACTACATCCACTACTGCAAAAAGACCACCGTCTAACATCCATATTTCCAGACCCCCCTCTCCTGTGCTACAGACAGCCACCAAACCTCAGGAATATGGTGATTAGCAGCTCACTGTCACCTCCAACTAACACAGGAACATTCCCATGCGGACAGAAAAGGTGCAAAACCTGCCCCCACATACTGACCACTGACAGGATAGATATACCAAACTAACAGGGAATATAAAATCCCAGGTACGTTCACCTATAACACACCTAATGTAGTGTATTTGATCATGTGCACCAAATGTTCCACTGAAAATCTGTATGTTGGAGAGACCGGCCAGAAACTCAGAATGAGAATTAATTCACATCGCCATACAATTAGAGAACAAAGATTGGACCTTCACGTATCAAAACATTTCTGCCAGGAAGATCATAATATCACCGATCACATGAAAATTTTGATTTTAAGAGGGAATTTTAAATCAACAAAACAGCAACTGATTTATGAGTACAAGTGCATGACCCTATTCAAGTCTCTGGACAGTGGTTTGAATACATCACGTGGATTTATGTCTTTTTATACAAATCATTGAACTACTCTGTTTCCCCGAAAATAAGACACCCCCCCCCCCCTTCACCTTCTGGATCACATACAACCGGCAGTCATGCCGGCACTCCGCTAATTGTTCCCCGCTTTGTTTGCCGATTGTTCCCTGCTCCAGCCGCTGCATAAAACATCCCCCGAAAATAAGAAAGGTCATATATTTCGTTAGCTAATTAATTATAAGAACATGTCTTATTTTTGGGGAAACAGGGTAAGACAGCCATAAAGATAAAGACTCTGGGGATTGCTGATTTGTTTTTATATGTATATAGTAATAAGCCTCTTCCCCCCCCTCCCCCTCCTGTAATCCTGTCCCTGTATCCAGTTTTATATATATATATATATATATATATATATATATATATATATATATATATATATGCAGCCCGCAGAAAGTGTTTTTAGATGTATCTGAAGAAGGAGTTCAGAGTAAGCTTTGAAACGTCATATTTTGTCATCATTATGAGTTAGCCATTAAAAAAGGTATCACCTACTGAAGACTTGCAAGTTTTTTGTTTTTTATATTTAATACCCACTGGCTAACACGGTACAAGAACAAACATTTTCCTTATACCATGGTGGCACATAGACAATGCATTTCCATTCTTGCCCCGATTTACATTGAATATTTCTTTTTCCTTCTCCTCGGCTCCCTCGATATTTGGACTAATATTTGGTTTATTGGGAATTGTTGGGATTCTCCGTGGTCCTCCCAGTTGGATGAGGTTAGTTGGTGAGGGACATGTTCTGCGCCTCTGAGGATCAATTAGAAACCTCAGTTATTGCCATAGATGCTCGTCTGAGGGATCGTGCCTCGTATTCTGGACAATATAAACCCGGAATATTTGTATATACTAAATAATACATTGAGATCAAGAAGGAGACAATAGAGGACGTCGGCTAAGATCATATACAGGTAACACAGAGAACATCTCCTGCTCCCACCATGTTATACACAAGTCCCCAGATTCAGGGAATGTCACTTACACCAGTGATACAGGTACAGGTATATACTGCTGTATATGATGTTCTAAGAAAGCTGGAGAAGAAGTGAAAGGAGCCAAATAATTTTATATATTTACAAGTCAATAGAATATAATGAGAATGAATTTGTCTATGTCAGACCTGGCGATCAGTTCCCCCAGAGATTCCTAATGGCGGCTTCATCATGTATCGTATACTGTCCATCAGTTTCAGGTTTGGGTTCCTTGACCCCAGCAGAGAAGATAATTTTTTGAATCGCCTTCTAACAGATTACGTCCACTTATATTCACATTGTAGTCTTTATTATCACTGGACACGTCATCAATATGGCTAGATTCACAAGGCTATAATACAGACACATGATACAGACTGTATTACAGCCACAAGTTCTGTCCCAACCTCCATCCAAGATCTCTACGATTCTGCTGGTTCAGTTCATTAGACCAGTAACCGTGATGGGATGTGGGGCTGTAATATGGGCTATATAATACAGACATATTCTAGGCAGGTGAATCTAGTCTGGACCCATTGGCTGATCCTCAAGTGCTCCAATCCTGTAACAAACTATTTGGAAACTGTCTGTGGCCATACTGACTGTCACCAAACATTCCTGAAATAAAGAGAAGTCTCCAGTAGTTGATATCTTTTATTAATGGCTAACTTAAAATATGATGACTAGAGATGAGCGAACAGTGTTCTATCGAACACATGTTCGATTGGATATCAGGGTGTTCGCCATGTTCGAATCGAATCGAACACCGCGTGGTAAAGTGCGCCAAAATTCGATTCCCCTCCCACCTTCCCTGGCGCCTTTTTTGCACCAATAACAGCGCAGGGGAGGTGGGACAGGAACTACGACACCGGGGGCATTGAAAAAAATTGGAAAAAGTCATTGGCTGCCGAAATCAGGTGACCTCCATTTTAGACGAATAGTGGATTTCAAATCCGGGTCATATGAGAATGTGAACTTTGTGACTATGAGACAGGGATAGCTGTACAGGCAGGGATAGCTAGGGATAACCTTTATTTAGGGGGGAATGTTATTAAAAATAACTTTTTGGGGCTCTATCGGGTGTGTAATTGTGATTTTTGTGAGATAAACTTTTTCCCATAGGGATGCATTGGCCAGCGCTGATTGGCCGAATTCCGTACTCTGGCCAATCAGTGCTGGCCAATGCATTCTATTAGCTTGATGAAGCAGAGTGTGCACAAGGGTTCAAGCGCACCCTCGGCTCTGATGTAGCAGAGCCGAGGCTGCACAAGGGTTCAAGCGCACCCTCGGCTCTGCTACATCAGAGCCGAGGGTGCGCTTGAACCCTTGTGCACACTCTGCTTCATCAAGCTAATAGAATGCATTGGCCAGCACTGATTGCCCAATGCATTCTATTAGCCCGATGAAGTAGAGCTGAATGTGTGTGCTAAGCACACACATTCAGCACTGCTTCATCACGCCAATACAATGCATTAGCCAGTGCTGATTGGCCAGAGTACGGAATTCGGCCAATCAGCGCTGGCTCTGCTGGAGGAGGCGGAGTCTAAGGTCGGACCTGAATGGAGACTGGTGTGGAGCGATCTTAGACTCCGCCTCCTCCAGCAGAGCCAGCGCTGATTGGCCGAATTCCGTACTCTGGCCAATCAGCACTGGCTAATGCATTGTATTGGCGTGATGAAGCAGTGCTGAATGTGTGTGCTTAGCACACACATTCAGCTCTACTTCATCGGGCTAATAGAATACATTGGCCAATCAGCGCTGGCCAATGCATTCTATTAGCGTGAACTGAGTTTGCACAGGGGTTCTAGTGCACCCTCGGCTCTGCTACATCAGATTGCTACATCTGATGTAGCAGTGCCGAGTGTGCATCAGATGTGTAGTTGAGCAAAACTGACTCAGCACTGCTAAGTCTCTGCATTCGCATAGGAATGCATTGGCCAGCCTTCGGCCAATCAGCGCTGGCTCTGCCGGAGGAGGCGGAGTCTAAGGTCGGACCTGAATGGAGACTGGTGTGGAGCGATCTTAGACTCCGCCTCCTCCAGCAGAGCCAGCGCTGATTGGTCGGGTTCCGTACTCTGGCCAATCAGCACTGGCCAATGCATTTCTATGGGGAAAAGTTAGCTTGCGAAAATCGCAAACTGACAGGGATTTCCATGAAATAAAGTGACTTTTATGCCCCCAGACATGCTTCCCCTGCTGTCCCAGTGTCATTCCAGGGTGTTGGTATCATTTCCTGGGGTGTCATAGTGGACTTGGTGACCCTCCAGACACGAATTTGGGTTTCCCCCTTAACGAGTTTATGTTCCCCATAGACTATAATGGGGTTCGAAACCCATTCGAACACACGAACAGTGAGCGGCTGTTCGAATCGAATTTCGAACCTCGAACATTTTAGTGTTCGCTCATCTCTAATGATGACTTATTGAGAGCTTTCAAGATATTACAGCTATCCCTTCATCAGGCGGTATAACACAATATCTGAAGGCTGCATATTTATATAGGAATAGAGTGTTAGATGCAACATCGATGGAAATGCAGAACATGCAAATACACAGTTCAGAAAAACATATCTATCAGTCACAGGAAAGTTCTCAGGGTTTATGGCTCCGTTGATCAGTGACGTGGTGTCTACTTGTTGTAAAGCGTCATAAAACCCTGTGACTGGTTTAACACCATTTGGAGAGTGTCAAAGGTCATCATGAGTTTATATTCCCAAATCCTCCGATCTTTTTTGTTTTTGAAATTTCCACTTAAAACCAAGATCTTCATGTCATTGGTGGTATTATGATTGTGATTGCAGAAGTGTTTTGGCACAGGGAGGTCCATTCTCTGTTCTCTAATCGTATGTCTGTGTGAGTTCATCCTCATCCTAAGTGACTGTCCTGTCTCACCTACATACAGGCCTCCAGGACACTTGTTATACAATATCAAATACACTACATTGGGTGCACTGCAAGTGAAGGTACCCGGAATCTTGTAGTCCTGATCAGAGTTGGGGATCTTTATCCTGTCAGTGGTCAGTATGTGTGGGCAGGTTTTGCACCTCTTCTGTCCACATGGGAATGTTCCTGTGTTAGTTGGAAGTGACAGTGAGCTGCTGACAACCATATTCTGAGGTTTGGTGGCTGTCTGTAGCACAGGAGAGGGGAATCTGGAAATATGGATTTTAGACGGTTGTCTTTTTGCAGTAGATGTAATTTGTGTGTGATTCCTCTCAGCGTCTCCAGGTGGGGGTTATATGTGACGACCAGGGGCACTTAGGATGAGGATGAACTCACACAGACATACGATTAGAGAGCAGAGAATGGACCTCCCTGTGCCAAAACACTTCTGCAATCACAATCATAATATCACCAATGATACGAAGATCCCGGTTCTAAGAGGAGATTTCAAAAACAAAAAAGATCAGAGGATATGGGAATATAAACTCATGATGACCTTTGACACTCTCCAAATGGGGTTAAATCAGTCCACTAGCTAACACGGTACAAAGATATTTTTCCTTATACAAACATTCCTGGTTATTTAAAAAATGGCAATGTGATTAATATATATTTTTTAATTTTAAAAGGAATCCATCTTTCTTGATAACTGGTAACCAAAGAGAGATTTATATTACAGGAATTGGCTGAATTCTCTTCTAACCTTCTGGATGAATACTTGGATGTTTTCCTTCATTCCTCTTCTAGAAGACAATGACACCAAACCTCAATTTTCCAGACCTGGTGGCTTGAAAACTACTCCAACTTCTTGGCCCTCTCCCTGTTCCCAACATTATTATGATCATATTATTCATCACTATTGGATGTGACATCTTTTTGTTAGATTGTTCCATGTAGACATGGAGTCCATGAATGAAACTCATGATGGGTTCATTCTGTTGGGTTTCTCCGAGATGCCTCACCTTCGCCTCAAGCTCTTGTCTTTCTTCTTAGGTGCCTACACCATCTGCATTACAGGGAATTTCTTTATTTCCTTCCTTATCCTCTTACAACATCAGC
Organism: Leptodactylus fuscus; assembly: GCF_031893055.1. Classification (NCBI taxonomy): domain Eukaryota; kingdom Metazoa; phylum Chordata; class Amphibia; order Anura; family Leptodactylidae; genus Leptodactylus; species Leptodactylus fuscus. The sequence goes on from NC_134275.1 coordinate 76,445,406, forward strand.
TTCACACCCCGATGTATATGTTGATTGTAAACCTGGCAATGGTGGATGCTACATTTACCTCTATCATTATACCGAGGGCCTTGTATGGGCTCCTCTCTGGAGACACCTACATCTCCTTCCCTGGATGTTTTATGCAGCTTTTCTTTTTCTTGGCAGTGGGTAACATGGAGAGCTTTCTTCTGGCAATCATGGCTTTTGACCGATACGTTGCAGTCTGTCATCCATTACGTTATTTGGTAATAATGAACAGAAGGACATGTGTCTGCCTGGTGGCCTCCTCCTGGATCATAGTGAGCCTACATTCCACTTTGTACACGGCCATGGCTTCTACCCATTCCTACTGTGCTTGGGTTCTTCAGCACTTCTTCTGTGATTTTCCCATCATCATGTTGTTGTTCTGTCCAAATAATGTAGCCACTGAACAAATGATTCTCTTCATTGAAGGAACTACCATAATTTCCAGTCCATTGCTCTTCATCCTGGGGTCCTATATCCTCATCATTAGAGCTGTGGTGGATCTAAGTACATCACAAAGGAGGTGGAAGACCTTCTCCACCTGCTCCTCTCACCTCACCATGGTCATCTTGTTCTACGGTACAGTCATGTTTATGTATTTCCGACCGATATCCATCTATTCTCCAACTTATGACCGGGTGATCAGTATAGTGTACAGCGTCATCATCCCCATGCTTAACCCATTTATCTACAGTCTGAGGAACAAGGAGGTGAAGTCTGCTGTAAAGAGGATGATCAAAGAAGTATAAGACATTATCCAGACTACACTTCTGCATATGTACATAACCTCTAGGCTGGACGTCGGGCTGATCATGTCACTACCTGTTCTTCGTGTTCTTTTTTGCTCTCGCATCTACAGTAGCTTCTTCTTTGTTCTCCATTCGATCCCACTTGTTTTGGGTTAGGACTTTATTCTTTCTTAGTGACTATGCTCTAAGGCTCTATTCACATGAGTATTGTATTCATGTTTAGGACCAGCTGTACAGATTAGATAAAATCTAAAAAAAAATTTTGAATGATTGTTGTCGGAAATTTTTGCTGACTAATGTTTAATCTGTGCTGCCATTTTTACTGTCCATATTCCAGATTTAACACCTGGACCCCTCTAGGCACTGGTGCGGCTACCTGTTCACCTTCTGTTCTGCCATTCTCTTATTTGTAGGCCGCAAGCTTCTTCAAGCCTGTGGTACAGGGTAGCCTCACTGCAATTGGGACTTCTGCGCCCAGTGCGGGGGGTTACAATGATGTCATTACACCACCGCCCCTATGCTGGGACACAGATGTCTTGTAGAGGCTTGCAGCCTACAAGTAAGGAGGCGGCAGAAGAAGCATGGCTCCAATCCAACACCGAGCATCAGGGATCTGGAGAGGAGGTATTATTTTTTATTTTATTATTTTTTTACACTTTGGGGGGGGGACATTATTCATATCACAGTGGAATTTGGGGTAGGATGGATATATAGGACAATAATATAAAGGGACATTATCATGGCAGTCCAGATGGACTCCAGAGATGAGAAATGTGAACAATTACAGTCATAGATGTCACCAGTAACTCAGTACATTTTTCCTGTTTTGTACTTTGGCCCGCAGACACGGCATATACTGCTATATAGTCACCATATACTGGAAGTATTGGTATACCTGGGTATGGCGCCCACTTAGGTGTGTTTGTCCCTCTTGTATCGAATCCCTAGCTATGCCTCGGACTCTGTGGCTCTACTGAAGAGGAATTAAAGTATTGCCGGGACTCTTGGGTGTTACATTACATATGAAATACACACGAGGGTCCGATACTTATTAATACATTCAATACTGTTGGCAGAGCGGACTGTAATAACCTAATCTAGGCCAGTGATTCCCAACAAGGGTGCCTCGGTAACCTGCCAGGGCCACAACACTCCGGTAGGGGATGAACATGCCTTCGTGCAATGCTAGCTCTGTCCTTAGGATATTCTTTGTCTTTTGGTAAAAATGATTTGATAGCGGTGCCCTGAGGAAATCGTTTTTGTTCCCCAGGGGTTCCCTGAGTCTGAAGATGTTGGGAAACATTGCTCAGGCTCTTGTGTACAATATACACATATATAAGCATATGGAAGAGATTTCTAGTAAAAAAACCCCTAAATTTACAAAAATAGCAGAACCAAGTAAATGACGGAATTCCATCGGTTATATAATAACTTATGATTAAACTTCTCAACTCATTATCAGGATCTTCTATAATTCACTTCTTCTCCTTATATTTCCCATATTGTGTCTCGTTTTCATCACGACAGAATAAAATGATTCCCCCAGTAGTTCCTAGATCTCAGACAAGGCTGGAGTTTTTGGAGAGACTCTCTGTTCTTGTCCATGGTTGGTCCAATCACCTGGATACCAGAAATATGCCATGAGCACGATGGGTATGTAAATATAAGGCTACGGTTCTCTGCAATGGCCACTGCATGGAAAGACATGGAGATGAAGCCAGTGGTGAACCTAGCCTCTCTGCTGCCTGAGGCGGACGATCAAAAGACGCCCCCCCCCCCCCCCCGTATTGAGTCCGGGGGGAGGGGGTTGTTTATCTTTTGATCGGCCGCCTCAGACAGGGGGGGGGATTGGGGGTGCTAGCAGTAGCATTACAATAAATTACAACTTTACAATAAATACAATGCAATGTGATATTTTGTGCAGTAATACTCACAGGAGACGTCTTCCCACATTTCCCGTCTCTTCCCTTTGGACCGCCATGACCACTTCTTCCAGCTGTGACTTGACTCAGTAAAGTTTGAAACACAGACATCTTTGACTCCTCACTTCTCCACACATCCAACCCCTATATATATATATATATATATATATATATATATATATATATATATCGAGAGAGAGAGAGAGAGAGAGAGAGAGAGAGAGATATAGAGAGAGAGATATATAGATATATATATAGATCTCACAGCAGCCCCTGCAGCCTATATTATGCCCCACAGTGTATGAGCTGACAGAGGTGACGCTGCTGTAGAAAGTAGGGGAGGATCCAGCAGGAGAAGGAGGCGGCGCAGGATCTTGTTCTCGCATTTTCAGCGCTGAGGCCCGCCCCCATCGCTGCCAGAGAACTAATTTACATACCGGTAAAAAGTGGTATTACTTGGGAACGGCGCGGCGGAGATCCCATCTAAAGGTAGGAGACAAATAGCCTTTCTAAAGGCTATTCCGACGTGTTAGCCACAGAAAAAAAAAGTTTTTTAATGGTAGAATCCCTTTAATAGAGGTTGCAGGGGGGCCACTGTAGGGCATAATAGAGGTTACAGGGGCCACAGGGGACCCTTCAAGCTCTATTATGCCCCACAGTTGCACACTCATGAACTATTATTATACTCAGGGGTCTTTTCAGACCCCGAGTATAATAATCGGATCCCCAGGGGAGGTGAGGGAACATAATAAACACTGTTACTCACCTCTCCGGGATCTGATCTTACTCCTAGCAGGCTTCGGGTCTGTATGGTAATGTGTCAGACGTCACGTGGTCTGGGATATTACCAGATAGGCCCAAAGCCTGTGGTAACAGTAACAGCCTGTAACCATACAGGCCAAAAGCCTGTGCTAGCAGTAACAGGCTATTACTACTAGCACAGGCTTCGGACCTATATAGTACTGCTAGCACAGGCTTTGGGCCTATATGGTAGTATCCCAGACCACGTGACGTCTGACACATTACCATATGGCCCCGAAGCCTGCTAGGATTAACACCGGATCCCGGAGAGGTGAGTATCAGTTTATTATGTTCTCTCACCTCTCTGGGGCTCCGATTATTATACTCGGGGGTCTGAAAAGACCTCCGAGTATAATATCAGCGGCAGTGGGATCACGGCCTGGCCCGGGCCTATTCACTACCGCCTGCCGCGGCCTAAAGTACAAGGGGAAGCGGGGGCGGCAGTGAGCAGGTCCGGGTTGGTAATAGGCCGCTGCCTGCTGGTAGATACTCCAGCAGGCAGCGGCCTATTATAAAACAAAAAAAGAGTTACTGTATATACCACGCGCTGCTGCTGCTCCCGCATCCTCTTCTCCCACAGGACGTCTGTGTATCAGCGTAGGCGGCGTCATCACGCCGCCTACACTGATACGTAGATGTCTGAACCAGCGCAAAGAGAGCGGCAGCTCTCCTTGCGCTGGTTCTGAGGGGGGAAAAAAAACAAAAAAAAAATGCCGGGCTGCCGCCCGCCCCTGGACCGCCGCCCGAAGCGGGCACTTCACATTGCCTCATTAGAGGTGTGGCCCTGGATGAAGCTACTGCTGCAGTGATAACTCTGGTTCTTGGCTGTTACTTAACCAAGGGCAGACTAACCGCATCATGGATGCCATGATCAATAGCAGTCACACCCCCTAGAGGGTCCAAGGGCAAGATCGCAGGATCCGAGGGGTTGCCAAAGCAGCCAGGAGGCCAGGCATTGGCCTATGCACAGTTCCTATACGGAACTTATGTGCGATGTTCTGCAGTACTATGTATTGCAGTACATTGCACTTGAGATCTGAGATGGTTAATGGGGTCCATTGGTTTAATACTGCAGGACTCTCCTCTCTGCCAATTTTAGACGGAGTCTCCAATGCAGATGTGAACCTGGCCTAAAAAATATATATTCAAAAAGTTTAAAATAAAGAATAATAAATAATAAAAAGTAATAAAAATACACCTTTACATTTAAGAGACATAATGTCAGCTAACCCCGTGTGCATATCAGCCCCAACTATACAAAAATAGTGTTATTTATCCCGTACGGTGAACACTGTAAAAAAATGTAACAATGTATACCATAATGCTCAAACTAACGTATTTTGGTCACTTTGCTTTCCCCCAAAAAATAACAAAAAAAAAATTATAAAAAAGTCACATAACAAACATTGGTAGCAATAAAAAAAGTACAACTTGTCCTGCAAATAAAGAGCCCTGACGTATCTGTCCACAGTACGGGAAAACAAATTATAGGCGTCAGAATTTGATGACCCCGGGAAATTCCTTCATTTAGAAAAATAAAGTTTTATTTGTATAAGCCGTAAAACGTAATAAAACCAAAATCAATCAGTTATCGCGGTAATCGTAATGGCCCACTGGAGAAAGTGAGGAGAGTCCAGAAATAAGTGGCGCTATTGTACACCTTATAGTTCGGAGAACCAACTCCCGGGTGCTGCTCTGCATCCCAGTATGGAGTCAGATGAGATACATGGAAGAACAAAGACAAGGGGGCGCTCACCTATTCAAAGAAATTTTCTTTAAAAACTTATTTCTTTGAAAGCGAAGAAATAAAACAATCCAGGAGGGAGGAATGACATGCAAGGCGTGCGCAACAGGCGTGGGCAACAGGCGTCAGCAACAGGCAATGGGCAACAGGTGTGGGCAACAGTCGTATCACGCCGGCTCAGGCGCTTTCTCAAGCCAAGTATGTGTCAAACAACAAGCAAAGTTAGACAGGTATATACAGTCCCAGAATAACAAGGGTTTATGCACTAACACCTGGGCGCTCGTACGCATCACAACAAAGACATTTTTGAACCTGAAAACTTTATAGTGAAACAGGATTTTTTGAATCGTCTTCTCTCATGTGTTTTCAAACTAAATAAAGAGATGTTGAATTAAACGGCTTATCTGTCTTTTACTATTTCATAAATTTCACATTGAGAAAAACCTTAAAGGGATTATAGAACGTTTAAAAGGGACAAAAAAGGCAAAAGCCTGATTGCGCATGTGCATACATGAGCGGTCCAGATTTCAACCAATCAGAACATTGCCAACACTGGACAAAGCTACCATGTTAATGGAGAGCGAACGCCGTATAAAATACATGCAGGAAATTATGGTGTGACCTTTGCACTTTGGAGGAGGAGTCCTGGAAGTGATGATCCCGCCCCCACAGATATCATCCTGATCTCATCATTCAGTCTGTCTGGGATCACATGAAGAGACAGACGGATTGGAGCAAGTAACATCCACAGAAGATCTGGGCTTTGTCCTCCAAGATGGCGGCAGGAGCAACCTCCCTGCTAAGTTCTGCCATAACCTGCAAGAAAAACTGATGGAAGGCAAAGGGTAAAGGTCACACTGAATATTGATGGGATCTACATTTCTCTTCATTCACAAAAATAAACTATTAACCCTTCTATTTCTGGAAACTTTCTTACTGGGCTGCATTTTCTCCAGAGACATTCCTAGGTTTATAGCTTGGAAACCAGAACCGCTTCTCTGTTACGGACTTGGATTTGTAACCACTGAGCCATCAGTTTGTCCATCAGAACTTTTGGAACATTTTGTTGTTTTCCATTATACAGAATTTCCTGAAGCAAAGGAAAACCCTGGAGGAATTGGCCGATTTCACATCAGGAGTCTCCGCCGTGCTCATTAACTTTCTTGTTGTTGAGGGAATTTCTGCCCTCGGGAGACGACACCATCTCCCATATATACACACATACACATACATACATATATATACCCTTCATGTTCCGGATCAAACGTCCTAATGAAACCAAATCTTTCCATTTTTATCCTATCACCTCCCACCCAGATTATTCTATGACACGTCTTCATATCCTAAGTGTCCGGCTCCATCCTCTCCGCCCTGACCTCCTGAACTTCTCTCAGCCTCAATTCTTCTACTTTTTAGGATTTCTTGCTACTTTCTCCACTTTTTCCATGTAACTAAAAAACTGATCTCTTTCTGGTCTGATCCAGATCTAGGGCTACAGCTCTGAAAGATTATCAAGGACAAAAAGCAAACAAGACTCAGGTAGGAAAGATGGGAGGAATGACATGAGATGAAGGTCTCATGAGGAGATCACATGACATCTCCACCATTTCTCCTTATAAAGCCTCGGCACGCTTGGATTTTAGCTTTATCCATCTTTTTTGTGCATTTCTCCACTTTGGGCGCGGTGTTGACAGCTCAATATGATTGTTCAGACTCCACTGACGCCATGTTCCCGTAGATCGCACTGCCTCCACCGACGCCATGTTCCCATAGATCGCACTGCCTCCACCGACGCCATGTTCCCATAGATCGCACTGCCTCCACCCACGCCATGTTCCCATAGATCGCACTGCCTCCACCGACGCCATGTTCCCAGAGATCGCACTGCCTCCACCCACGCCAAGTTCCCAAAGATCGCACTGCCTCCACCCACGCCATGTTCCCAGAGGTCGCACTGCCTCCACCGACGCCATGTTCCCAGAGATCACACTGCCTCCACCGACGCCATGTTCCCAGAGATCGCACTGCCTCCACCGACGCCATGTTCCCTGAGATCGCACTGCCTCCACCGACGCCATGTTCCCAGAGATCGCACTGCCTCCACCCACGCCATGTTCCCAGAGGTCGCACTGCCTCCACCGACGCCATGTTCCCAGAGATCGCACTGCCTCCACCCACGCCATGTTCCCTGAGATCGCACTGCCTCCACCGACGCCATGTTCCCAGAGATCGCACTGCCTCCACCCACGCCATGTTCCCAGAGATCGCACTGCCTTCACCCACGCCATGTTCCCAGAGATCGCACTGCCTCCACCGATGCCATGCTCCCATAGTGCACCCTGATGCCATGTCTGCCCCCGGTAACTAATGCCCCCGCCATCCACATGATATAAACATGGCACAGGCCTAGAAATAGGGAGAACATGTAGTCCTTGTGACACGATGACTGCTGCACAATGACCGCCCTTGTTTCCTCTTACAGTAATAATTTACTGCTACTGTTTGTTATTCTGTCCATAACAAGAATCCGTCCTGTAAAGCGGATCTGTCCTCCCGTGGTCTGTCACCCTAATCTAAGAAACTTCAAACCTGATGTCAAATATGGCTTATTATTACAGACATTGACAGACTCCATATTTTTTCCTTTTCTTGATCTTGAGAATCATTTTCCATGAATTAATGATATATGCTTAACCCTTTCCTGCTCTGAGCCGTACTATTACATCATGTTGAACATATAGTAAATGTCATAGTCAGCTGTCATGACGTCTGGGTCTCAGCTATGTAAAGCCGGGATCACACTGGGCATTTTGGTCAGGATTTTAACACGGAATCCGCGTAAAAAAAACACCTCCCATTGAATTTAATGGGATCTGGAATCCACCGCAGTCTGCGGCACAAACACTCCGGAGCGGAATGCCACGACTTGATGCCGCTGCACTGTATGCTAGTCTTTTTTTGGACCGGATTCTGACACGGCCTCCACCTCAAAATCCGGTTCAAAAAACCCCATGTGAACCTGGCCTTAAATGATCAGGAGCCAGGACAAGCTGCAGGAGTCGCAAAATGCTCCAATTCTGGAGGCCTAATCCTTCAGATGTCGTGATCAATAGTGATCAAAGCATCTGGATGGTTACGGGATCACATACAGAAGTATTGTAATGCATTGTACTGGGAATCAGGAGAGATCAGTTCCCCCCCCCCCCCCAAAAAAAAAAAAGAAAAAGGTAAAAATGTATAAAAATAAATAAAATTAAACGTAAAAAATTGAGAATTTTAAAACATAATGTAAACAAAACAAGTTAACAAACCTATTCAGTGTCTGCGCACAAGTCCACACTATTTAGAATACGTGTAATTTATCCGGTGCAGTATACGCCATGAGATATATATATATACCGCAATGTGCAAATGATTGTGCTTTGGTCACCTCGTCTCCCCAATAAATTGTTATAAAAAATGATTAAAAGTTCTACATACACAAAATTGGTTCCAATAAAAACTACGACTTACCTCGCCAAAAAAGAGCCCTTAATATCTCCGTCAAAAAACAATTTAAAAAAATGATGGATGTCCAAATTCGCTGACCCCAGGAAATGTATTTTTATTTTTGAAAAAAACTGCATTTTATTTAAAGTGGTAAAAAATAATAAAACCAATATAAATATGGTATCGCCGTAATCCTAATGAGACGCTATGTCAGAGCACACACAGAAAATAATGATAGAAATGATGAGTTTTGGAACACGGAGATAGAAAATATAAAAAAAAGTCGATAAGCAAAGCGGTCCAAGTTTTTAAATGGTTAATTTTGGTCAGTGGTTTGAGGTGTGTTCCAAAACCCCCCGATCGTTCTGCCTTTGCACTCACATTGGCTCCACATCTATTCATGTGTGTATGAAAGTTTTGTGATTTGAAAAATGAAACATTTATGTTTGCACCAAAAAAATGTGAAAATTGACTGTAACTGGGTGAGCAGAGGGCAGGATTTTGCAGCCTATTATATCTGTAGTCTGGTGTCAATGTTAGTTTTTGGCACAGACATCTTGGAAATATATATATAGCATATCACCCCAGACCCGCAGATAGATAGGTTAGTCTGCAGGGCTGCGGTGATATGCTGGTTCTGGTGACAGTAACCTATCTATCTGCAGGGCTGGGGTGATATGCTGGGTCTGGTGACAGTAACCTATCTATCTGTAGGACTGGGGTGATATGCTGGTTCTGGTGACAGTAACCTATCTATCTGCACGGCTGGAGTGATATGCTGGTTCTGGTGACAATAACCTATCTATCTGCAGGGCTGGGGGGATATACTGGTTCTGGTGACACTAACCTATCTATCTGCAGGGCTGGGGTGATATGCTGGGTCTGGTGACAGTAACCTATCTATCTGCAGGGCTGGGGTGATATGCTCGTTCTGGTGACACTAACCTATCTATCTGCAGGGCTGGGGGGATATGCTGGTTCTGGTGACAGTAACCTATCTATCTGCAGTGCTGGAGTGATATACTGGTTCTGGTGACAGTAACCTATCTATCTGAGGGGCTGGGGCGATATGCTGGTACTGGTGACAGAAACCTATCTATCTGCAGGGCTGGGGTGATATGCTGGTTCTGGTGACAGTAACCTATCTATCTGCAGGGCTGGAGTGATATACTGGTTCTGGTGACAGAAACCTATCTATCTGCAGGGCTGGGGTGATATGCTGGTTCTGTTGACAGTAACCTATCTATCTGCAGGGTTGGGGTGTTATGCTGGTTCTGCTGACAATAACCTATCTATCTGCAGGGCTGGGGTGATATGCTGATTATGGTGACAGTAACCTATCTATCTGCAGGGTTGGAGTGATATACTGGTTCTGGTGACAGTAATCTATCTATCTGAGGGGCTGGGGTGATATGCTGGTTCTGGTGACAGTAACCTATCTATCTGCAGGGCTGGGGTGATATGCTGGTTCTGGTGACAGTAACCTATCTATCTGCAGAGCTGGGATGATATGTTGGTTCTGGTGACGGTAACCTATCTATCTGCAGGGCTGGGGTGATATGCTGGTTCTGGTGACAGTAACCTATCTATCTGCAGGGCTGGGGTGATATGCTGGTTCTGCTGACAGTAACCTATCTATCTGCAGGGCTGGGTGATATGCTGGTTCTGCTGACAGTAACCTATCTATATGCGGGGCTGGGGTGATATGCTGGGTATTGGACACCATAGATGATCATTGACAATGGACTGATGTAAGACAATATATTTCTTCTTATAGATGGATCCTGATCTCTCACTTTCTCTCTTGGCACCTTCTGTGATCTCCAATTCCTCCAGCATCCAGTTTGTCCTCCTGGGTTTCTCAGATGTTCCTTACATCCGGTTCTATCTGCTTTTCCTCGTCTTCATGATGTACCTGTTTACACTCCTGGGGAACCTGCTCATCATCTCCTGTATCTTGTATAACAGAGCTCTCCATTCCCCCATGTTCTTCTTCCTTGCTAACCTCTCTCTTGTGGACATCTGTTTTGTCTCCAGCACCATCCCAACCCTTCTCTCCACTCTACTGTCTGACATGAGATCTCTCAGTTTCCTGTCTTGTATTGCACAAATGTTTTCCTTCATCTCCTTTGGAAACTTGGAAAACAACATCCTCGCTGTCATGGCCTATGACCGGTACGTAGCCATCTGTAGACCGCTGTGGTACCAGTCCAAGATGAGTAGTAGTTTCTGCATTGTGCTGGTGGTCATCTCCTGGGTGGCTGCCTGTGGTCACTCACTTCTCCATACTCTCATGGTAACTACACTTCAATACTCGGGAATAAAGCAAGTCAATCATTTCTTCTGTGAAATCGCCCAAGTCTTGTCAGTTTCCGATTCTGACACTACAACCAACTTCTCCCTCATCCTCACGGAGGGGGCTGTATCTGTGGGCGTCCCATTCCTCTGTATCATCCTGTCTTACACCTTTATTCTTCTGGATCTCATTCACCTTCACTCCATGGAAAGTATGCAGAAGACCTTCTCCACCTGCTCCTCCCACCTGACCACTGTCTGTCTGTTCTATGGGACAATCACTGCTGTCTATTTCCGTCCTTCAGCCAACTCTGTAGGTCTAGGAGAACGAGTAACCACTTTAGGATACACTCTGCTGACCCCCATGATGAATCCCATTATATATGGACTGAGAAACAAAACCATGAAGAAAGTCATAAGCAAAGTGATCCAGTAGAGTCGCCAAAATCTTACGTCTTCATGTGGTCATCTCCTACCCAATGTCACCAGCTCCATTCTAGTAATCATTGTACAATTATATAGACAATAAACGAGAATTCTTACATTATAGTAGTTACATTCTTGTACATAGGAGTAGTATTATAGTAGTTATATTCTTGTACATAGGAGGTAGTATTATAGTAGTTATATTCTTGTACATAGGAGCAGTATTATAGTAGTTACATTCTTGTACATAGGAGTAGTATTATAGTAGTTACATTCTTGTACATAGGAGTAGTATTATAGTAGTTATATTCTTGTACATAGGAGCAGTATTATAGTAGTTATATTCTTGTACATAGGTGTAGTATTATAGTAGTTATATTCTTGTACATAGGAGGTAGTATTATAGTAGTTATATTCTAGTACATAGGAGTAGTATTATAGTAGTTATATTCTTGTACATAGGAGTAGTATTATAGTAGTTATATTCTTGTACATAGGAGTAGTATTATAGTAGTTATATTCTTGTACATAGGAGCAGTATTATAGTAGTTATATTCTTGTACATAAGAACAGTATTATAGTAGTTATATTCTTGTACATAGGAGGTAGTATTATAGTAGTTATATTCTTGTACATAGGAGTAGTATTATAGTAGTTATATTCTTGTACATAAGAGCAGTATTATAGTAGTTATATTCTTGTACATAGGAGTAGTATTATAGTAGTTATATTCTTGTACATAGGAGCAGTATTATAGTAGTTATATTCTTGTACATAGGAGGTAGTATTATAGTAGTTATATTCTTGTACATAGGAGTAGTATTATAGTAGTTATATTCTTGTACATAGCAGTAGTATTATAGTAGTTATATTCTTGTACATAGGAGCAGTATTATAGTAGTTATATTCTTGTACATAGGAGTATTATAGTAGTTATATTCTTGTACATAGGAGTAGTATTATAGTAGTCATATTCTTGTACATAGGAGTAGTATTATAGTAGTTATATTCTTGTACATAGTAGTATTATAGTAGTTATATTCTTGTACATAGGAGCAGTATTATAGTAATATTCTTGTACATAGGAGCAGTATTATAGTAGTTATATTCTTGTACATAGGAGTATTATAGTAGTTATATTCTTGTACATAGGAGTAGTATTATAGTAGTTATATTCTTGTACATAGGAGTAATATTATAGTAGTTATATTCTTGTACATAGGGGCAGTATTATAGTAGTTATATTAGATTGCCTGTATAATACCGTCCTCTACATTTAGTACAATAACTCTGTAGTTGATCATTTTCTTTCTCAGTGCGGTTTGGTTGGTTTCTTCCTGATGTGACGTCTGAGCCCTCCTTTGTATTCTGGGGTTATCTTTGCAGCTTATGCTCTTTATCCGTCTTCTTCGCATCTCCCGTTTATGTTATTACACTATTTTATTTTGCTATATAGCGCCGTCATATTCTGCAGTGCTGTCACATTGTCACTATAGATCTGAGAGGGTTTCTGATAACAGTAATAACTACAGGCTGCAGGAAATTGATGATAAAGTCACTTTCCTGATAACGAGATCATTACAAAGACTGTTAGAAATCGGACATGAAACATACAGCTTAGGCCTTACATACATGGCTATATTATGGCACCGTGTGATATTGAGCTGTAGCCCATAGACTTCCACCACGTGCCACTGATTTTATACACCAGCCCTATTCCAAAATTCTTTTCTACAGCAGCACCAAGATCCCCTTTGCATCTACTATGAATTATACAGATCACGCTACCGGGAGTTACATGGTCGATTTGGAGGTTTTCATGGTAACTTTAAAGTATAAATTTCTTTCAAAGAATTTATCCCGATATAGTGCTAAACAGATTAAGGTCCTGCACTGCCCCCCGCAGGTTGTCTGAATAACTGCGCAAATACTTCCTGACAGATAATAAGCAGTGCACTAGTAATTGATAACACAATTGGTTGCACCACCAAAGATCACTGCTACCCTACGACTACTCGGTCACACTGTGATCTCAAGGAGACAGTGACTGCAAATTCTAATTGCAAAAACATTGAACATCTTCGGATCGCAGTGCAGGTCCATTCACTTAGGGCAACACTGTGATCTTTGGTCACACAAAAGAAGTCACGGTCATAATAGCTTTGTGGCCTATCCTAAAACCAACTATCGCGGTGGTCCCTCTGGTGATGCCAAAACAAAAATTCTTCTAAAGGAGTCTGTGGGTTCTAGCACCAGGATGTGAGCAGCAGATCCTTTACGTCTTGCAGTGGTTGCTGTGGATCTTGAGATTTACATTTTGTTAAAGATCTTTTTTTTCTCCCTGTCTGAATGCTGAAAGTAGCCAAAGTACAGCACGTGGGTATCTCTGGCACTCCATTAAAATTAAGAGGTGTGCGAGCTGCCATCACGCCATTCAGAAGGGGGACAAAAGTTGCCCCTTCTCCTGATCAGTGGAGTACGAGTAGTCGGACCTCAATGATCTGCCAAGTTCTATCATTTGCTTTGATGAGTAATCCCCTTTAGATCATAAGAAAAACACAATATAAATTTGGGATCGCACAACCTCATTATCGTTGCAGCAAAGTGAAAAGGCGTAAATTTGTAGTCGGAAGGGTTTAAGTTGCACCATCAAAAAATACATCTCATCCCTAAAAACATGAGCCTTCATGTGGCTGCACTGTCATTGCTCTTGGAAGAAGAAAGTACAAAATTGAACAAATCTAAAATTGGTGGAAGCAGAAAACTAAAACGCACAGGAGCCTCCTCGCGAGATCCTTATGGTCAGTAACAAGAACAGAAATCGGTTTTGTTTTTTTTAATTTCAGACACCAGAACTATGATTCTATTTTACAGACAAGCTCAGAGTGTAGGATACAAAATCTGATCTTCGTATTAATACATTAGTGTCGTGGCCTCAGTAGTCCCCCAGCAGCGCCACACAAAGGATCTGACTACTCAGCGCCAACAGAAGCTTATATTTATCCCGAGTTGTCAGTGATCGAAGTGCCCGAGATAACATCTCCGTCTTGTCCTGTAAACTCAGCGCCATCAGAAATCTTATATACGGCTCTCTTCATAAGATAGAATAGGTTGTCAGGAGTCAATGGTAACAGGTAATTGCCAAAGTATTTTTTCCCAGGAGGAGAACTGTAACGTCTCAAATCTATAAGGAATTTCCATGTTTAACCCCAATCACAAGGCATTACTATAGAAAGGAAGGAAAAGAAAAGGAGGCAAAGATAAAAAAAAATACAAACCCACCATAACAATTTCCTAATCACGAGGTTACCCCATAATACAGGACACTAACAGAGGCTTAGAAAATGACCAGAGGACCTGGAGGAGAAGGTCGGCCTCTCACACCATAGCGGCAGATTTCACTCACGTACAGTATTGTATAGTGCAGAAGATATCGGTACAGGGGAAATAAGAATACATTCAGAAATAGAAGGGTTAATAGTTTATTTTTGTCAATTACAAAAAAAAAAAAATGAATGCAGAAAAGAGAAATGTAAATCCCATCAATATTTCGTTTGACCTTTGCCCTCTGGAGGAGGAGTCCTGGAAGCGATGATCCGGCCCCCACAGATATAGCCCTGATCTCATCATCGTCCAGGCTGTCTGGGATGACATGAAGAGAGAGACGGATTGGAGCAAGCAACATCCACAGAAGATCTGGGCTTAGTTCTACAATTAACCCTTCTAATTCTGAAAGTATTCTTTGTTGCATTTCTTTCCACACCTGCCTAAAACTTTTATACATTATTGTATTTTAGATGACGACTGTCTTTTGCACTAGACACAGACGATGCCCCTTTAAGAACCTCCTCCATCTCCAAAGCCCTAGACCTGCCATACTGGTATCCGCTATAGCAGCGGCTGCTCCACCCAGTCTATTACATTGTACTGATCAGTATCTAAACTGTAGCCTGCAGCACACACAGAGCGAGGGACATGCATCCCCCACCGGGCTCCTGTACGGGCTTCATACGAATACCATAACCACCTAAACCATGGTCATAATGACGGGATCCATCAGCTGCAATCGCCAGATACTACATCAAGGCAGTAATAAGTGGGACATCACCTTTGGCGAATTCTATGGACAGTGTCTGCCCACCGGGCTCCATTCCTCCAGTACAGGTACTTGGGGCCCTTCCATCGCTGACAATATGGGTGGAAATCCCAGAAGTCCTATCAACAATACTTTTATGACCATAAAAAAAAAAAGAAATGAATCAGTTGAAAAAAAATAAATAAACCCAAACTAAAAGGAATTAGAAATATTTGAGAAAACAAGTTATGAGGTACAAGTGACCCGGCCAATGGCGTCATACCTGGTCTCATATACCATTATGGCACCTGTCTATCGGCACAAGCGGCAGGAAAGACATTCAGGCACATTATCTACAATGTGATGGGCGCTCTTGGTAGCTGATCTAGGGCCAAATGGTGAAGTTCCAGAATGGGAGACCCTACTCTATTGCCTTAGGGTATATTCAGACTCGGCAGATTTGTGGTACAAGTTTCAGTGACTCAAAATGAGTTCCATACTTGTTAATGGATTCATTTCTGTGCACGTGCAAGGATATTTCGCAAATCCGATTTAGATACATGAGACGGCTGCAAATATTTTTGCAACAAAACTGCCGCATGTGAATTTACCTTATGGGCGGACTGGAATATGGATCCTCTAAACTAGACATTAAAGGGGATCTCTGGGGACAGCTTCAATACTTACTTCTCCAAGTTCTGCTTTGGATGGTTTCTAGGTTGGTTCCAACTCCATGTGATCATAACCAGCACTAGGCCCCTAAATCACCTGTGCCCTTCCTCCTCTCCAGTGTTCAAAAGTGGTTACCTTTATTATTGGGGCTGGCATTATAATATCAGCCATTACCCCTCAGTGCAGGCAGCAAGCAGTGAACATGGATGAGAAGGGAGGAGGATGGGTGCTGGTTCTGATCATGTGACCTGCCCCAAAACCTGAGGTTCAATTGCAATGAAACCAAAAGTAAGTAAGTATTAAACCGCCCCTGGAGAAACCCTTTAAGGGATTGTGCAGTTATGGCCACTTATCCTGTGGATAGGGGATGGGAGTCAGATCGCGGGGGGGGTCCGGCACTTTTAAGTCATATTGCTTCAAACATGTCAAGGATTTGACCACCTTATACCAGGCTGTTCTACGACACCCACAGATAGGTCTCCCTTATGTGGCACAAATGTTAAAAAAGAAACAGACACCGGCAACTACAGAGAAAACTTACAACAAAAGCAGAAAACCTACAAAGCTAAAATGAATGGTAGGGGCGATAAGCGATCACTATTTGGATCAGTCACCTGAGGTTGTTCAACCAGTGAAGGAATGGGCTTGAAAAGTGACAACTACCTTAAGTGAGCTGGAAAGGTGCCGAGTAGTTGTCAATTTCCTGACCCGACTCCTGTTAGATTGACTAAAATTACTCATCCGGGGATGACACTGAGCCTCGGGATGGGCACTGCACTTGCACTGTACCCCGAGGTATCATGGGAAGGACAACTGGGGTAAACATAATAATAATAATGGACACATTAACCATAGATCTCCACCTCTTGTCTCATTGTGGATGGTGCCCAAACGTCATTCATAAATACTCGTCTATATGTCTGCCTTTACCTACAGTCCCCCTCAATACTACCTCACATAGCGGGCTCCTGATACCCCACCCCAACCCCTGACATCACAGCTGATGTTGCTTCTCCTCGGGGCTCTACATTATTGCAGGTTATCAGTGTTACTAACACATTTCTCTATGTACACCTGTAATGACATACGTTATGCTACGTATATATGCACACAAGACCTCAAGGCATATCTGCTGGCCATATGTTGACAACACGTATCACTTTTCTGATCGAGACAGTAATCCAGTGACACCACCTCAGAGTATGGGTCATCTGTAGACCTCAGTCCACCATGTTTTGGGACTCCAGCAGATCTGCATCTCAGAGGTCCTACATAAAACAGTATAAAGACTCTTTGTTAAAATATAAAAGATGATGTGATGCCGATATCTCATAATATACCACAATAAAACCAACATTTTTATAGACCTCCAGCAAGTACAGTCCAGAAGAGGGCAGCACTCAATACACGGCAGCTCTAAATGCAGTCTCCAGGCTACAATAGTACAGATCTAGGACTACTCCTGGTTATACGGACGTGTTCATTCCTGGAAAGGTCCAGAAAAAGTAGCTAATGTCATTTTCTAGAACAGAAGGCCCCTGTTTATTCTTCTTGGGTTGAGGGGTTCTGGAGTTTATTTGTAAGTCCAGCATGCCCCCGCCCACCTCTGTCCTTTGCAAACTTCCTTGTGCTTCTGAAAGCAACTTTCCATCCTGAATCTGCGGCCACAGTCTTCGCAAGTGAACAAGTTTCCACCATGTGTTTTCATGTGTTCTGTGAGATGATGCTTTAATTTGAACTTCTTGTGGCAGACAGAACAGCCGAAGGGGCGCAAACTGAAGGTCAGCATGATATGGCGGTCACGTTTAGGCTTTACTGCAAACCGCTTCCCGCACAAGCAGCCAAATTTTTTCCCATCTGGGGCAGCCACAAGCTTAACAGGAGCATGAACAGTTTGAGCCTGAAGAGCTTGGGATACAATCTCATTTCCATGAAGGTCTACAGGTTTAGAAATTGTGAAGGAAGTTGGTTCAGAGGCACCATAGAGTTTCTGGGGGATGCAGAGAGAAACATCAGAAGATGATGGAGATAACGTAGGAGGGATGACGTAGCTCAGCTCTGATGGATACTCGGACTGCACCTCAGTGACTTCAAAAGCCTTCAAATAAGCTCCATCCTCTTCTGTCCGCTCATGCTTGATATAGATGACTTTGGGGCTTTCAGGTGATGAAGAAGAAGAAGGGAGAGCATAAGAGCAATTGGTGGCAACAGACTCATCCAGGACATTTCCACCACTCTTGGAATCCTCTTCCTCCTCCTCTTCTTCCTCCTCCTCTTCCTCCGAAACACGAACCTTGATCACTTCGTCATCATCCGAGCAACCCAACGCGACTGTTGGCGGTGCTGGTGGTAGTGGCTCATCACGTTGCAACTGGAAGCTGCTGCTCGGAGATTGGCTTTCACTGGCACGGCTTGACCAAGAGTGTGGGACATAGGCTTTCCGCTCTTTAAGAATCTCAGAGCATTTGTCTACCACTTGCCACATCTGTAGACCACTGGCCACTAGGAGATGTGCTGGTAATGCCTCCATTTCAAGACAAAGTCTACCAGAATAAACAAGTTGCAAGAGATTCTCGAAAGCCTCGGGCTGAATGACACTAGGCAAAACCAAACAGCTGGTGTCATTCAAGAGCAGCTTGTCATGGAAGTAAGGAGAGGAGGCGGCCAGGACAGTTTTGTGAGCTTGGAAGACACGATCTTGGACCTGGACAGACAGATCACAGAACTTCCCCTCCAGTCGCTGCTTATTCAGTGTGTCCAGGAGCACAGAGCTGTAGTGTGGGAAGTCCAACTGGACGCTCTCAGTGCCAGACATGGTGATGATCTAAGGGACACAAAAACAGACAATGAGATACAAAAACATTTATACAATTGTCATTACCATTCTTCAGACCACAAAACTGCTGCAATGTTGTATCAGTTTGGAGACAGAATTTGTGTCACTAATAAATTGTGTAATATATTTTAACATATTTGACTCCTTCCTGTACCTTATTTATTCTTGCCCTGTTTCTCTATAGGCAGCAGAAATCCTCTGACTGCTATTTACTGTGAGTATGGGGGTGCTGAGGCTTCTTACTGTATATTATGGGGGGCTGAGGCTTCTTACTGTATATTATGGGGGGCTGAGGCTTCTTACTGTATATTATGGGGGGCTGAGGCTTCTTACTGTATATTATGGGGGGCTGAGGCTTCATACTGTATATTATGGGGGGCTGAGGCTTCTTACTGTATATTATGGGGTGCTGAGGCTTCTTACTGTATATTATGGGGTGCTGAGGCTTCTTACTGTATATTATGGGGGGCTGAGGCTTCCAGGAGTCACTAATAAATCAGGAATTCTGTTTGATGAGCATCGCCCTTATACTTTACTTCCAGAGATATCACCAGTTGATCTCCATACTGATCATCCAGAGTCAGAGCTGGAAGCAACTGGAGCGGTCTATAAATATGCCAGTCCTGACTGTTTTGTCAATTAGCACTCAATAGGAACCCTTTAACTACAAAAATTTAGTTAGGCCTTATTCACATGACAGAGCCGTTCATCACGGAACTAATGTCTGTAAAGTTGGCTGCGTCAGTCCGCTGCATGGGCTTATTCACATGGTAGAGGGTAATAGCCAATCAGCTGCTTTAATACCCCCAAATTGTCTGATGAATGTCTAGGGGTCTATTCACATGGCTCTATCTATGTCCACATGAATGGAGCCCCTCAGTGTTTATGATGCCGTATAAAGAGAACATGTGAATAGCTCCATAGACAGTCATGGTTATTAGAAGGTCATTTCCCAGCCTAGGTTACACCGTTTTCACTGGATTCAAGGGTCCTGCATTTAAAGGCTCCACAATTTGATCACATTATGTACCAGACACCATTGACTAAGCCTACATTCACACAAACATTGCAAATTCTCGACAGTCAAAGAATTAAAAGTTTGGTCTTTTTTCTTACAGCCATTTTGGCTGACCCGCAGGCAACCCGATTTCACAGATCCCTCACATGAGTCTACAGTTTCATTGAAAACCGTAGACATCAAACATTTGTTGTCGTCCTCAAAACGGCTTTAGTTGACTTTAGAGCCACTTGCTTTCTGTCCGTTGTTCTGATTCATTATAGAATCAGAACCGACTGAAAAGCGAACAAAATGAAGGATGAAGTTGGAGCCCTTTCAGTCTGCAACTGTCGCCAAAGATGAGAGCCTTCGTCCTGCTCATTTGTTATGCTTGTAGATAGAACATAAAAGAAGTCGTGTCATCTAACATTTCGTGCACGCAGGACTTTATCTTCCGTTTGAAGAGTAAATCAACAAGAAAAAAGTGTCCATCTTGTCTTTAACATGAGAGCAAATGGGGAACAACGCAAATGGAGGATTCTACGTCTGTATTCGTCAATCTGATTCTATGATGGATCACTGGTGTTCCCTACTTTAGAGAAGCACAAAACAAAAGCAACGCGCGGCCTAGAGCATTACCTTTAACAGTATGGTATAATAAATGTTAAGGTATAACTATAATCACCTTATGATATGGTCACAGCAACTAAATAGTCTCACACATAAATCAAAAATACTAGGGTGTAAAGAATCTCAAGAACAGGACCAATCCAAACTACACAATTCACATGTAGAGGAAGACAAATAGATCCGCGCTTACCAACCGTAGTCTTGTAAGAAATCTTTAACAAAACCCTTCACACACAACGCGTTTCGAAACCTATGGCTGGTTTCTAAAAAAAAATTCTGTAGTTTGGATTGGTCCTGTTCTTGAGCTACTTTAGAGAAGAGACTGGAAACCCGCACTGATCATTGACAAGTGTGCTCTGATAAATCCAGGCCGAGCTGTTCCCATAACGCCTTGCAGAATAGAACGTGGGCCACAGGAATTGCCGGCCGTCTCTGCCGTCTTCTTCCTTGTAGGCCACGTGTTGTGGAAAAAACGTGTTTTCTAACATATCCTGTAAGCGTGACCATGAAGTATTAATATGAGGGCGAGACAAATATCCGCACTCCGGCTGTAGAATCTATTATGATCAACTTTCAGACAAGACAAAGGTGTTGTTTTTCATCAGAATTTTCCAAATTTTTGTCTATCAACACAGTTTGATATTTCTTCATTACAAAATGTTTGGGCGGAGCTGCGAGCCGCTGTCTTCACCTCTTCATCCTCGTAGGGATTCTTTCAGAGGACAAAACAGGCGATCGGTTCACATGCACGCTCAATGTTGTCGTGGTCTGCGTCCGACTCTTTCTTTACAGCGGACACTTTCTGGAACTTCTCTATCCATTCTCACACTTCTAACACTTTCTCCAACCTGTTCAAAGTCCTCGCTAAATATCAGCACCAGACTCCCCCTCTGACACACAAAAGCAATCGCTGATCTTCCTTCGTGCAAATCACATGTGGGGCCGCCATTTTTTCCTCACACCGCATTCAAAAATGAACTGAAGTAACATCATTGAACCTGCACAGCAGGAACGGGGAGACGGCGACCTCGTACGGCGAGCGACGAGAAGACAGCGCGACCAACGGAAGGTTTATTATAACCTGCAGATCATTTCTGACAACCTTGTAGGTATATAAGAATATCACACATCTATATATACAATTATATACATCTCCGTACATACAGTACACATACACCGGGTCATATCGCTATATACACATATACATAGAGATTACTGGATATTGTAACACACCTAGACATGTAACTATATACAATCCAAAGACGTGCGCACCCCATGCTGCCGCTATCCTGTATATACTGCTACTGACAGCACTAAATCTACTTATATCTAGCTATAGCCCTATATTGTATATAACACACATAATATATTTACAATGTGTGGAAATATAATATGTGTATATACAGTAACATGTCATGTATAACTCTATATACCGGTGTGCTTGTGTGTAGAATATATATACAGTATATACACCTCTCTAGCTCACTGTGTTTACATTTTGCCTTATAGTCACACACCCAAGTATATTACCGTATATACACACACACACATTACCGTATATACACATTAGAGTGGGATGAGGGTGTCTCTGTATACAGAGGGCTCAGACCCCGGTACTCTCCATATACTGCAGTTTGGGGCACTCGGTACCGGCCCCGTACTCAGGCCGCCGCCGCCGCCGCCCCGGCTCTCAGTTACCTGTCTCTCCCCCCGCAGATCCGCACTGCTCAGCTCTACACTGCGGCCGCCCCGGGACACGGTCACAAGGACAAACATAAGCTATCCCTGCGCCTCTGCTGGGTAGCCAGGCCCCGCCCCCTAGCCTCAGGGACAAACATAAGCTTACCCTGGGTTAGCCTCAGGTCACGTGTCCCCCTTGTGACGTATTACGTGTGAGGACAGCGCGCTATTAGCGGGAGAGGCGCGGGCTCCGGGGATGGGGTGACCCCGCTGGGGTTGTGGAGAGGAGCTCTCCTAATGTCATTGGTTGTGTAGCTGTGACTATAGGGAAGAAGCTAAGTGCCCCCCAGGAGGGGGTGGAGGGGCCGGGCACTTATTTCATGAGGAGAAGCTTTACCTTTGGGCCGTATTCACACAACAAGTTACTCAGCAGTGTTGTAACATGGGCCGTGTGCAGCGGTGTGAACACTCCCTTATAGGCTGAGGCCCAGGTTGTGGGAAGGCTGATTTTTGGCTGTCGAGTCGTCTTCAGTTATAAATCTACCTCTCAGTTCTAACCCCCCCCCCCCCCCCCCTTATAAATAATGGCTCCTCCTCATAGACGCCTAGTGTATAACAGTTTCCCCCTTTATAGGCCTCTTATAGATCACTAGCCGGAGGACGCGGCTTCGCACGGGTAAATGTCACGTTCTGTTTGTGTAGCGGCCCCATAAGAATTACCCAGTCTTGCACTGCTGTATTTTGTGTATTGTTTGTGTCCATAAGCGCTATGTGATCATGTGTATCTCAGTTTGGATATCAGTGAAAAACCTGTTATTGGTTGTTATGGAGACCTGGAGTAAAGCTGTGTGAATGGGAACTTGTGTAACAGTGTCATCAACAACGCCCTGCCCCTGTATTTACTCCTCTGATGTGTGATACTGTGCGCTGAGCTGTGTATCTAATCCTCTGATGTGTGATGCTGTGTATCTAATCCTCTGATGTGTGATACTGTGCGCTGAGCTGTGTATCTAATCCTCTGATGTGTGATACTGTATACTGAGCTGTGTATCTAATATTCCATGTGATACTGTGCACTGAGCTGTGTATCTAATCCTCTGATATGTGATACTGTGCACTGAGCTGTGTATCTAATGTTCCATGTGATACTGTGCACTGAGCTGTGTATCTAATGTTCCATTTGATACTGTGCGCTGAGCTGTGTATCTAATCCTCTGATGTGTGATACTGTGCGCTGAGCTGTGTATCTAATCCTCTGATGTGTGATACTGTATACTGAGCTGTGTATCTAATATTCCATGTGATACTGTGCACTGAGCTGTGTATCTAATCCTCTGATATGTGATACTGTGCACTGAGCTGTGTATCTAATGTTCCATGTGATACTGTGCACTGAGCTGTGTATCTAATGTTCCATTTGATACTGTGCGCTGAGCTGTGTATCTAATCCTCTGATGCGTGTATCTCAGCTTGGGTATCCGTATTGGATACACCTGGAGTAATGCTGTGCGCATGTGGAGTGACCATGTGTATGGCAGTTGGAATATGAACAAAAGACTTGCAGGTCTGTATTGGCTAATTCAGGTCATTGTTTTGGGAATACTGTATCTCAGGAACTGTGTGCCCGAGAGACTTGAGGTCCGGTCTAAAACCTTTCCAGACACCTAATGTATCCGTGTGCCAAAGTTGGTGAAGTTCGGTCCAGTCGTTTGGTCACGTATAGAGGACAGACAGAAACTTTATATGTACGAGGAGGTACCCAAAAGTTTCCAGAAAAGTTGTTTTTGAAGCGTGTATTTATTTTCTTGCACAAAATTCCTTCAAAGTCCTCTCCTTTAGTGGCAATACACTTGTCAAATCTCGTCTGCCATTGTTCAAAACATTTTTTAAACTCATCCACTTTGATGTGTGCAAGCGCCTCCGTCATTTTCCTCTTCACCTCCTCCACATCGGCGAAACGCTTCCCCTTGAGGTTCCTCTTCATTCGTGGGAATAAAAAAAGTCACTGGAAGCCATATCAGGTGAATAGTGTTGGTGGGGCAAGACAGCCATGCCGTTTATTGCCATGAAAGTGGTCACCGAGATGGCGGTGTGGGCTGGGGCATTGGCGTGGTGGAAAAACCAATCACCAGACTGCCACATTTCGGGCCTTTTTCGCCGCACACTGTTGCGCAACCTCTTGAGAACCCCCAAGTAGAAAACCTGGTTGACGGTCTGACCTGTTGGAACGAATTCCGAGTGCACAATTCCTTTTGCATCAAAAAACAAATGACCATTGTCTTCACATTGGACTTCACTTGACGAGCCTTTTTGGCGCAGGGCAAGGATGGTGTCTTCCAGTGGCTTGATTGTTGTTTGGTTTCCGGGTCGTAAGCATAGCACCAAGACTCATCTCCTGTAATAATTTTAGAAAAAAATTCTGTGTCGGTTTCAGCATGTTCTTTCATGGCATGGCATTTCGATGCGACGCTCTTTCTGTTGATCAGTCAAGAGCTGTGGCACAAACTTTGCAGCGACCTGTGACATGCCCAAATCCTCCGATAAAATGCTCTGAATCGAGTTCCAACTGACTCCAGACAACTCTTCGAGTTCCTCAGTGGTTCGTCATCGATCTTCACGCACGAGCTCGTTGATTTTTTTTGGACACTTTTGTCCATTCAGGAAGATGACGGATGTCCAGAAGGCGGTTGATCATCAATTGACATTTCACCATTATTAAAGCGGGTGAACCACGAGTAACCTTGAGCTTGACACATAGCGTCATCCTTGTAAGCAGTCTTCAACATTTGAACGGTTTCTGATGCTTTTTTCCTGAGCAGAAAGCAAAACTTCACAGCCGCGCGCTGCTCATAAAACTTCTCCATGAAGAAAAACAACAGCGGGACAAAACAGCTCTTGCAAGAAAATTCACTGCGGGTAGACGAAACCTTCCGCATCAACGCAGCTTGGCACACTGACTGAGAAGGTGTGGTTGAACAAATAACTATCTGCAGAATTGCATACTATGAAAACTATTCACGCAGCAGCCTCATTCTGGAAACTTTTGGGTCCCTCCTCGTATACACACACAATTATACATGTATATACAATTTGTCATTTCACACATTGCCTAGGCATTCTATACAATGCTGAACGAGAAGCCGGCAAAGTATGACATGATAGGCGACCTTCGTTCTCACTTCGCTTTTAGTATGAAGCCGCTTCTGCGCACGCACGTTACATACGACGGTCTCTCTCTGCCGTTACCTCAGGCTTACACTTCATTCAACAGCATCTCCGATCATCTTTCTTGCATGCACTCTTCACTTCTAGCATGATACCTGACGGTCTTCTCTGCTCTGCCGTTGCCTCAGACATTTGAAATTCCGCTTAGTTTGGTTTTGTTCATAAATGAAAATGTGGGGAGGAGGAGCAAGCTGGAGGGTCAGAGAAGGACATGAAACAATGATTCAACAAGGAACTGTCCAAAATTCAAGGGAACGCTGCCAAAAACAGTATTTGCTTAAGCCAAAGTACTTACCAGAAGTTAATCGATGATGTCCAAAAACGCCAAAATGACTAAGAAGGAACCCAGGGACTATTGGTTGCTGAATCGCCACGATGTTATGATTGTAGGAAACAAAAGTAAACTCATTCATCCTGTTAACCCTTTCCCAACGTACTAGTACGGCGCATGTCGGGTGTTTAACTATGGCGGCCGCCGGGTGTCTACTGTGTTACACAGTAGATAGCCAGCGCTAATGCCTCCAATCGGTCCCCGGACCGATCGGAAGCATTAACCCCTCCGGCGCCATTTTGCCGGTGATCGCCAGCGCAAGCTCCAGGGCTGATGTCACGTTTCCATAACAGCTGGGAGCCTTGTAAAGGCTTCCAGCCGGTCCACAGTCTTTTTCTTTTGCAGGCTGGTCTATGCAGCCTGCAAAATAAATGATTTTTTGCAATGCATTAGCATTGTAATGCATTGCATTAGTGATCAGACCCCCTGGGGGGTCTAATAAATGCAAAAAAATTTTTTTAAAAAGTATTAAAAATTCAAATCACCCCCTTTCCCTAGAACACATATATAAGTAGTTAAATACTGTGCCACACATACATGTTAGGTATCCCTGTGTCCGAAATCGCCCGCTCTACAAATCTATAAAAATATTTTTCCTGTTCGGTAAACACCGTAGCGGGAAAAATAATCAAAGGTGCCAAACCACCGCCGTTTTTTTACTGTTTTGATTCTGATAAAAATTAGAATAAAAAGTGATCAAAGCAATTGCATTTCCCGAAAATGGTAGAACTAAAAAGTACACCCGACCCCGCAAAAAAGACTACTAAAAAAGTTACGGCTGTCAGAATATGGCGACTTTTAGAAAAAAAAAAAATGTTAACGCAGTTTTGGATTTTTTTTAAAGGGTTTAAAATGTAATAAATAAAACCAAATAAATTTGGTATCCCCGGAATTGTACCGAAACACAATACAGGGGACATGTCATTTTAGCTGCACAGTGAATGCCGTAAAACCGAAGCTCGTAAGAAAGTCGCAGAAATGCGAAATTTTCTTCAAATCCTCCCCATTCTGAATTTTTTTCCTGCTTCCCAGTACATTATACAGAATAATTCATGGTGGTATCATGAAGAAAATTTTGTCCTGCAAAGATTAAAACCTCATATGGCTCTGGGAGTGGAGAAATAAAAAGTTATGGGGTTTAGGAGGAGGGAGTCAAAAACAAAAATCAAAAAATGCTATTGGCAGGAAGGGGTTAAAGAAGGCTATTACTATAGTACTGTATAGTTATTACTGTATATTATGGGGGGCTGAGGCTAATTCATGGCTAATTCAGGTCATTGTTTTGGGAATACTGTATCTCAGGAACTACTAGTATATATACTATTATACTATATATATACTATACTACTATACAGTATGGCGTCACGGACTGTTTTCACTACATTTCACGGAACTCGTTTGGGGGGGGGGGGGGGAGTAGCATACCTGTATTGTATTCTATGCAATGTCTAGGCAACGTACTTAATGATTCTCCCATTTCGCACATTGTCTAAATGCCTGTAATATAAATATATAAATGAAGAGCTCAACGGAAAAATGGCCTAAGTCCACATTTTGTCATATTTCAAATTATTACCTAGGAAGCTTCTTTGTACCTCGTTCTATGCATTGGGTTTACAAGGTACCTAGGATTAATGACCTAAGTCCATATATTTCAATGCAGAAGAATTTACATTCAATGGAATAATGGCCTAAGTCCAATACAAACTTACTTACTTCACTCTCGTTGGTCATTTTTTCATTGAAATCGTGACTTCCGGTCTGTTGTTTATATTAGTGTAAAAACTTTGTCTTATTGTTTAAAAGGCTCTAAATCGACTTTTGCACATATTTAGCGCCGAAAAGGGAGGCAGGTAATTATTATTCTTCATCGTTTAATAATAATAGTAATTAATTAATAATATTAAATAAATAATATTTATACATGAAGCTGCAATTTTTTAAATAAATAATACAATTTATGATTAGGATTAACGGTGTTCATTAGCTGATTACATTGGATAGATATATTCCACAATAATGCCCGTTTGCTTTAGGCTAAAACTTTAAATTTCGTTTTTCTCACAATATTGATTTTTGGACTTAGGCCATTTTTCCGTTGAGCTCTTCAAAAAAAAAAAAAAAAAAAAAATATATATATATATATATATATATATATATATATATATAGTTCACCCTATTAATAGCCCCCTTATATGACTAGTGGCTCTACACAGTATAACATGCTCCGCATACTGCCCCTTCCCCCCCCCCCTCTCCAGTATAATGCTCCTCAGTAAAATATGTTCCCCAGAGGGCCCCCTAGTATAATGTGCTTCATAGTGCTCCCCTCTATATTGAACCATAGTGACCTCACATATCGTATGCTTCCCAGAGGGCCTTCTTAGTGGCCCCACACCAATATAATATGCTCTCCAGAGAGTCCCTCTAGTATAATGCTAAACATAGTATAATGTACTCCCCAGAGGGGTTTCCTCAGTATAATACCCCACAGTGGCTCAAAACAGTATAATGTACTGCTCCAGTATAAAGCTCTACACTTGCCCCACAGAGTATAACGTGCTCCCAAGAAGCCCCACAGTAAATAGGCTGCCCGTGCTGCCTTACCCCCAATATAATATGCTCTCCAGAGGGCTCCCCTAGTATAATGCTCTGCCGTGGCCCCACACATGATAATATGCTCTCCAGTATAATGCTTCACCGTGGCCCCACACAGTATAAAATGCTCTCCAGAGTGCCCCCCCAGTATGATGGCTCCACACAGTATAATATGCCCTCCAGTGTGGCCCACTAGTATAATGTTCCACAAACTTCCTCAGTGCTATTATTATATTATACTCTGGGCTCTCTTCAGACCCCAGAGTATAATAATTGGAGGCCCAGGGAGGCGAGGGAAAATAAACAGTAATTGTTGCCTTGCTACTTCTGGGCCTTCTCACGCTGCTCCATTGTCCCAGTTGCCACCGACTTCCTCTTCTCTACAGCTGACGTCACGCGTTCTGGACGTCACCGCTGAGGCCTGTGATTGGGTTTCAGTGGAGACATCCAGAACCTGACGTCGGTCGCCTAGGACAAGAGAGTAAAAATGTTTATTTTTACTCACCTTGGAAAGGGGCCCTGCGGTGCAATTAAAAAAATATATCCCATCCTTAAAAACATGAGCCTTAATATGTCTGTACTGTCATTACTCTTGTAAGGAGAATGTATAAAAATTAGCAAAAAAAAAAAAAATTAGCGAAAAAATAAGAAGCACAGGAGCCTCCTCGTGAGATCCTTATGGTCAGTAACAAGAACAGAAATCGGTTTTGTTTTTTTTTAATTTCAGACACCAGAACTAGCGATGATTCTATTTTACAGACAAGCTCAGAGTGTAGGATACAAGGGGGACAGTTAGTAAAAACAGACAATGCACATTGGTAGTAAAAAGCTGATCTCAGTATTAATACATTAGTGTCGTGGCCTCAGTAGTCCTCCAGCAGCGTCCACAGCAAGGATCTGACTACTCAGCGCCAACAGCTTATTTTTGTGCCAAGTTGTCAGTGCTCAAAATGCTTGAGAGAACACCTCCTGTCCTATAAACTCAGCGCCATCAGAGATTATTTATGTGCCAAGTTGTCAGTGCTCAAAGTGCCCAAAATAACAGCTCTTCATAAGATAGAATAGGTTGTCAGGAGTGAATGGTAACATGTAATCGTCAAAGTATTTTTTCTCAGGAGGAAGAGAATTGTAACCTCTCAAATCTATAAGGAATTTCCATGTTTAACCCCAATCACAAGGCATTACTATAGATCCTTCCAGAAAGTCTCAAGAAAAGGAGGCACAGATTAAAAAAACCCACCATAACAATTTCCTAATCACGAGGTTACCCCATAATACAGGACACTAACAGAGGCTTAGAAAATGATCAGAGGGCCTGGAGGAGAAGGTCGGGCTCTCACACCATAGCGGAAGATTTCCTACATGTACAGTATTGTATAGTGCAAAAGATATCAGTACAGAGGGGATGTGGGGAATTAAGAATGCTTTCAGAAATAGAAGGGTTAATTTTGTCAATTATCTAAAAAAAATGAAAAGAGAAATGCAAATCCTTGAAATGCCTTTGGAGGAGGAGTCCTGGAAGTGATAATATGGCCGCCACAGATATAGCCCTGATCTCACCATCATCCAGTCTGTCTGTGGTGACATGAAGAGACAGAGGGATTGAAGGAAGTAACATCCACAGAAGATCTGGGCTTAGTTCTCCAAGATGGCGGCAGGAACAACCTCCCTGCTGAGATCTGCCAAAAACTGTCTGCAAGTATCAAGAAGTAGTGATGGAAGTCAAAGGTCACACCAAATATTGATGGTGTTTACATTTCTCTTTTCTTCATAGACAAAAATAAACTATTAACCCTTCTATTTCTGAAAGTATTCTTTGTTGCATTTCTTTCCACACATGCCTAAAACTTTTATACATTACTGAAATTTCCCCACTGTGGAACTTAAATGATTACACCATGTAACAATTTTCCCAAAAATTTTTTGTTCCCAGTTGTTAAGTGTGTTTTCCTGATTGTTTGTACCTTAAATGAATAGAAAAAAGTTATTCCTTGTAAACTTTACTTTTGTGGTCAGCACAATATTTTGAAATTGATCTATTTTTCAGGATATTTGCAATATTTCAAGATACTTAAGAAGCTTCTGGAATTGTGAGAACTATCAAGAAGTTTCTAGAACTGTCCAGAACTTTCTGGGACTGTACAGAATTGTAGGTAGCTGTATGACTACAGTTATATAGGGCAACTATAGCCCTTCCTGAGAGACAGGATCTAATTGATTGGGATTGCATAGTAAGTGAGCAATGGCCATCACAGACAAAAGGGAATTGACCTAGACAGCCAGGTGTGAATTCAATATCTATTCAGATTCTGATAAGGACAGTATTCACACTTCACCCCACACCCATTACAACAGGAGCTTAGGAATGTAAATGTACATATTGTGTGTTACTCTGGTACCGGGTGATCAATCTTGCTCTGCTGAATCCTCAGTACACTCTTGTACTTTAATACTGCGTGGAATAAAGACCATTTTTATCAAGTTTGGGGAGACATCCTTTTTTCCTTACAGTACACAGCAACTTAGTCAATTTAGATGGCATCAAGAGGTTGCATACATCCAGCAGACGCATTTTGCTACGCCTGTGGCCAGTTTATAAAGATAAGAGCGAAAAAGTACTCTGTGGAAGCATCTGCTAAGATGTGTGAGGCCTACAAAGCATACTTCGGCATGCCTGTTGGTGACCAAGACAAACCATGGGCTCATTTCACATGTGAGCACTGCAAGAAAACTCTTGAAGGTAAATGGATAAATGCTCTAGATAAGGAGTCGAGAGCTTTCAATTACCTCCAAGATCTTTTCCCTAAGCTGTCTGAAGCAAAGATCAAAGCTGGTGTCTTCATCTGATCAGAGATCAAGAAGATGATAGAGTGCAGTGAATTTCCCAAGAAGCTGAATAGGAAGAAGAGAGCAGCTTGGAACAGTTTTGTCGCAGTGGTTCGTGGATTCCTAGGCAATCATAAAGATGAAAACTATGTACAACTGGTTCAGACTCTGATAAAGAACTTTGCTGCAATGGGCTGTAGGATATCACTCAAAATCCACATCCTTGATGCTCATCTTGATAAGTTCAAAGAGAACATGGGAGTTTATTCAGAGGAGCAAGGCAAGCGCTTTCACCAGGACATTATGAACTTT
This sequence comes from Leptodactylus fuscus, assembly GCF_031893055.1. NCBI lineage: Eukaryota > Metazoa > Chordata > Amphibia > Anura > Leptodactylidae > Leptodactylus > Leptodactylus fuscus. The sequence goes on from NC_134275.1 coordinate 76,477,029, forward strand.
GAACGCCGTTACCAAGGACAATATAACAAAAACATGATGGGCGACTATATTTGGGGATTGATTTGTGAAACTGATTTGTAGTATAGTCGTAAATCTCGGAAAACCGCACACTTCGGAACAGTTTTTGGTAATCTGTGTAAATTTGCAATACATATAGTGTTCTTAGTCTGACTGTATAAATGAGAAGATGCCAAATTTTCTGTTTCTATAGTAAAAATGCATCATTTTCGTTGCTGTGGTCACAAAAGCGAAGTTTATGATGAATGTAAGCAATTTTTAATTTGTTTTAGACATAAGCAACTGAAATATAACATTTAAAAGCTGGGAACAAAATTTGTGTTACATAGTGTTATCTTATTTTAGATGACAACTGTCTTTTGCAGTAGACACAGACGATGCCCCTTTAAGAACCTCCTCCATCTCCAAAGCCCTAGACCTGCCATACTGGTATCCGCTATAGCAGCAGCTGCTCCACCCAGTCTATTACATTGTACTGATCAGTATCTAAACTGTAGCCTGCAGCACACACAGAGCGAGGGACATGCATCCCCCACCGGGCTCCTGTACGGGCTTCATACGAATACCCTAATCCATGGTCATAATGACGGGATCCACCAGCTGCAATCGCCAGATACTACATCAAGGCAGTAACAAGTGGGACATCAGCTTTGGCAAATTCCATGGACAGTGTCTGCCCACCGGGCTCCCCTATCTTCAGCATAGGAAATCTGTGCCCCTCACTGACAGTATGAGTGGAGATCCCAGAAGTCCTATCTACAATACTTTTTAAGACCAAAAAAACGGAAATGGAGCTGTTGTGAAAAAAGATAAAACCAAACTAAACGGAATCAGAAATATTTGATAACTTCTGAGGTACAAGTGACCCGGCCCAATGGCATCATATATATACCATTATGGCACCTGTCTTTCAACGCAAGCGGCAAAGACATTCAGGCACATTTCCTACAATGTGATGGCGCTCTTGGACTGGTGAAGTTCCATAATGGGAGACCCTACTCCAGGAGTCAGCAACCCATGGCACTAGTGCCAGAATCGGCAGCCAAGGCACATCTACTTAGCACAGGACTCTTGCTCCAGGTGGAAATCTCTCTCTTATGGACCATAGAAAGCCAGAGGAGAGGATGCACTGGGGCAGGTATGTGGCATGATGCCCTAGTGTCCAGACCAGTACGCTAGTCAGAAGAAAGAAACTGCCTTTACAAAGTACAATATGGCAGCTAAATTTTCCTTTATTCATTTCAGTAAGGCTGAAAAGACTTGTTTGGATTTCTTCAAGAGAAAGACTAGGCTGTATGAGGAGCCCTCTTCTGACCCTCACAATGCAGGCTCACTGCAGACTATTCTTAGCCCCATGTTCTGCCAAAATCCATATCCATTAAAAAGGAATCATTTTTACAAAAAAAGTTAGGGACAGAGGTCACATTGAAACTTAACTTTAATCGACAAACTAGTCAGTTGCTGTTATGGTTTGTGTTATGACTTGCATATTGCTCGACACGGTTAAATTTATTGCATGGCACACTGACTATTCCATGTTCTACTTTGGATGAACCACAGGTTTCTTGGTTGGTTCCAACCCCATGTGATCATAACCAGCACTAGGCCCCTAAATCACCTGTGCCCTTCCTCCTCTCCCATGTTCTCAAGCAGTTACCTTTATTATTGGACCTGGCATTATTAGAATATATTCAGCCATTCACCCTCAGTGCAGGCAGCAAGCATTGAACATGGACGAGAAGGTGGAACAACTCAGAGGACGGGTGCCATTTCTGAACACATGATCTGCCTCAAAAACAGGTTCAATTGCAATAAAATCAAGAGAAGTATTAAACCCTTTCTGGAGAAACCCCTTTAAGGGATTGTTAAGGCCACTTATCCCGTGGATAGGGGATAAGTGTCAGACCACAGGTGGAAATCCGGCCGTCTGGTCCTCCAGCAATCAGGACAATGCAGGACCTAAACTCCCACTAAAGCCTTCTTGTGGAATAAGGAGCAAGTGTCCTTAAGGGCCCAACCCTTTTAAGTCATATTGCTTCAAACATGTTGAGGATTTGACCACCTTATATCAGGCCTACAAAGTTAAATGAATGGTAGGGGCAATAAGCGATCACCATTTGGATCAGTCACCTGAGGTTGTTCAACCAGTGGAGGAATGGGCTTGAAAAGTGACAACTACCTCAGTGAGCTGGAAAGGTGCCGAGTAGTTGTCAATTTCCTGACCTGACTCCTGTTAGATTGACTAAAATTACTCATCCGGGGGCAACACTGAGCCTCGGGATGGGCACTGCACTTCCACTGTACCCCGAGGTATCATGGGAAGGACAATTGGGTTAAACATAATAATAATAATGGACACATTAACCATAGATTTCCACCTCTTGTCTCATTGTGGATGGTGCCCAAACGTCATTCATAAATACTTGTCTATATGTCTGCCTTTACCTACAGTCCCCCTCAATATTACAATACTACCTCACATAGCGGGCTCCTGATACCCCAACCCCTGACATCACAGCTGATGTTGCTTCTCCTCGGGGCTCTACATTATTGCAGGTTATCAGTGTTACTAACACATTTCTCTATATACACCTGTAATGACATACGTTATGCTACGTATATACGCACACAAGGCCTCAAACCATATCTGCTTGCCCTATGTTGACAACACGTATCACTTTTCTGGTCTAGACAGTAAACCAGTGACACCACCTCAGAGTATGCGTCATCTGTAGACCTCAGTCCACCATGTTTTGGGACTCCAGCAGATCTGCATCTCAGAGGTCCAACATAAAACAGTATAAAGACTCTTTGTTAAAATATAAAAGATGATGTGATGCCAATATCTCATAATATACCACAATAAAACCAACATTTTTATAGACCTCCAGCAAGTACAGTCCAGAAGAGGGCAGCACTCAATACACGGCAGCTCTAAATGCAGTCTCCAGGCTACAATAGTACAGATCTAGGACTACTCCTGGTTATACGGACGTGTTCATTCCTGGAAAGGTCCAGAAAAAGTAGCTAATGTCATTTTCTAGAACAGAAGGCCCCTGTTTATTCTTCTTGGGTTGAGGGGTTCTGGAGTTTATTTGTAAGTCCAGCATGCCCCCGCCCACCTCTGTCCTTTGCAAACTTCCTTGTGCTTCTGAAAGCAACTTTCCATCCTGAATTTGCGGCCACAGTCTTCGCAAGTGAACAAGTTTCCACCATGCGTTTTCATGTGTTCTGTGAGATGATGCTTTAATTTGAACTTCTTGTGGCAGACAGAACAGCCGAAGGGGCGCAGACTGAAGGTCAGCATGATATGGCGGTCACGTTTAGGCTTTACTGCAAACCGCTTCCCGCACAAGCAGCCAAATTTTTTCCCATCTGGGGCAGCCACAAGCTTAACAGGAGCATGAACAGTTTGAGCCTGAAGAGCTTGGGATACAATCTCATTTCCATGAAGGTCTACAGGTTTGGAAATTGTGAAGGAAGTTGGTTCAGAGGCACCATAGAGTTTCTGGGGGATGCAGAGAGAAACATCAGAAGATGATGGAGATGACGTAGGAGGGATGACGTAGCTCAGCTCTGATGGATACTCGGACTGCACCTCAGTGACTTCAAAAGCCTTCAAATAAGCTCCATCCTCTTCTGTCCGCTCATGCTTGATATAGATGACTTTGGGACTTTCAGGTGATGAAGAGGAAGAAGGGAGAGCATAAGAGCAATTGGTGGCAACAGACTCATCCAGGACATTTCCACCACTCTTGGAATCCTCTTCCTCCTCCTCTTCTTCCTCCTCCTCTTCCTCCGAAACACGAACCTTGATCACTTCGTCATCATCCGAGCAACCCAATGCGACTGTTGGCGGTGCTGGTGGTAGTGGCTCATCACGTTGCAACTGGAAGCTGCTGCTCGGAGATTGGCTTTCACTGGCACGGCTTGACCAAGAGTGTGGGACATAGGCTTTCCGCTCTTTAAGAATCTCAGAGCATTTGTCTACCACTTGCCACATCTGTAGACCACTGGCCACTAGGAGATGTGCTGGTAATGCCTCCATTTCAAGACAAAGTCTACCAGAATAAACAAGTTGCAAGAGATTCTCGAAAGCCTCGGGCTGAATGACACTAGGCAAAACCAAACAGCTGGTGTCATTCAAGAGCAGCTTGTCATGGAAGTAAGGAGAGGAGGCGGCCAGGACAGTTTTGTGAGCTTGGAAGACACGATCTTGGACCTGGACAGACAGATCACAGAACTTCCCCTCCAGTCGCTGCTTATTCAGTGTGTCCAGGAGCACAGAGCTGTAGTGTGGGAAGTCCAACTGGACGCTCTCAGTGCCAGACATGGTGATGATCTAAGGGACACAAAAACAGACAATGAGATACAAAAAGATGTATAACCTATCATTGGGAAAAGTCATTTTTAGCTAAGCATATCCTTGCATAGGCTTTAGAAAGGCTATTCCACGCCTCCCTTTTGTATGTAAATTACCTCAGTTGTTTTTGAATAAGTCAATTTTTTTCATATGCTAATTAGTCGTCTCCGTGCACTCCAGAAGTGTCTGTGATCACCGTCTACTATTCTCTATGTGTATGAGAGCAGGGAGATGAGTAGCAGCCTCTCTGCTCTCATACATATAGAGAATAGTAGACGGTGATCACAGAGAAGGCTAATTAGCAAATGGATAAAAACGGACTAATTAAAAACTACTGAGGCAATTTACATACAAAAGGTATATATTTCTAAAGGCTATACAGTTTCCTCCCCTCATGATAGTACTGGTCTATGGACGAGTACTGGGGGGACATTCCTCCCCGCTCTCACAGTACAGTGCTATAGACTCTGCTGTGAGGAAGGGCATTCCTGAAACACCCTTCTGACGGTGAAGAGCTACGGTACCGGTACCAATAGCTCTTAACCGGGGGCACAGATCGTGAAAGCCGACAATGCACTGAATTCAGTGCACTGTCGGCTTTCTAGCAGTATATAAAAACGCATGTGCCCCAAGTGATGAAAGCTCCTCTTTAAATAAAGAGGAACCGGGTATATACTTTAGGCGAGAGCCTTGTACGATAAAGGTAAACACAGGCTACCTTCCTCTAGGTGCCTTAAGTACTAAATATACACCAAGGCTACTAAACCCCTTTCCACCAACTCATGATAGACACATCTCCAGGGTAAACCAGGGCAATGCTATAATATGTAAAGCGCTCATTGTATTGATAAAGAAAGGGGTAAGCATTTTGGAATACAGATGAATCCTCTGCTAAATATACATGTAGCACGGTTAACAATATCTACCCTTCTTAAAAATGGTACAATTAGTGCTCCTGTAAAACATCAGAGCTGCATGATGGATGTGGGAAGTGAAACTACTACTAATCCAGATGGCAGGCAACTGTTAAGCGCTCCCCCACAAAGACTCGCAACGCGTTTCAATATATAAGTTCATCAGGAGATTGGTATAGCCAATGGTAAGCTGATATTGAAATGATGTGGGGTAACAAGCACAGTTCCTGGTGCCCTGAAGGTGGACGCCAGTACTATGATGATAGCTGACACCGAACGCTGTATATCCGGGGCCTTATGTAGTGCCCTGGTCTTTAAACAAACCCTAAATGGTGACGTCACTTGGATCCGACCAATAGGCATGTGGGATCCAACCCTCCACGGGGTGGCTCATCTAACTGGGGGGTGGTCGTTGGTATAAAGACCAGGATGCCAAACCAAAGATAGTCAGTCACATGATCAGAAGGAGAAGGAAATGGAAGTAATACTCTGTAAAGGAGGCTGTATTCCCTAACCAGTAAAAATGTCATTACTCTGTGGGAAAATAATATTAAATTATTGAATAAAAAGGAAGAAGGAATCTCAATGGGGGTGCTGAAAATATAAACAAAAAATCCCCATAAATTGATGCCTGCAATCCCCTTAGTTTTGTATAATCACCTCTTCTTTATATATTGCCACTTAGACAATGCTAGGTCAACGACGTTTTTGGCCGGAGTATACAAGTAGTATGACCAAAGATCATGTGGTTATAGATTAGACTACATAGATAAACCCATCAGAAAGTCACTTATCAATGACTATTTCAAGAACACACGGGCCCTAGATAAAGGACGTGAAAGAAATGGACTCATTGAGTCCTAGCGGTTTAACACATGGGAAACGAATTATCCATCTTGTCTTCTGCTAGAGAATCGTCCTATCCCAGTTTCCACCTCTTACATGTTCTAAGCCTTGAAAGCTCAGACACTTATGGTCCACCATGATATTCCCACATAGGCGTGGAGAGAGTTTTATATTAAATTAATACATTTTGTAATATATCTTATTAACAGATTTGACTCCTTTCTGTACTTTACTTATTCCTGCCCTGTTTCTCTGTAGACATCAGAAATCCTCTGTTTCTTACTGCAATTACGGGTATTTGGACTCCTCCATAGTATAGGGGTGCTGAGGCTACCGGGAGTCACTAATAAATCAGTTATATCTTAGGCTGTAATAATGAGCATCGCCCTTATACTTTATTTCTACAAATCTCCATACTGATCACCCAGAGACAGTGCTGGGAGCAGATGGAGCGCTCTATAGATATCCCAGTCCTGACCGTATTGTCAGTTAATGACATATCTGGAGATCCTTGTGTTGTATGAAAGCTACCAATCTCATTCTCCATATGACACCAGAACCACAATGTTGTTTTTAGTGTGCCCAATATGGACTCTACTTGAGGTTACCCCTCCCACACCCATCTTCAGCAGCGTTATACAAGAGCCCATACACTAATACTCCTTACGAAAGCAGCATACAGACTTCATCTGACAATAGAAAACAGAGGACTGAATAATGGAGGGACAGAAAGTGAATTTCAGTGCAGAATTAATAAAGTATTAAAGTCACAAGTACAGACTGAGAAACATAAGTTGCTCAAAAGTTTAGACCCTTTAACTGCACAAATTTAGTTAGGCCTTATTCACATGACAGTGTCGTTCATTGTGGACCTAATGTCTATAAAAATGGCTGCCTCAGTCTGCTGCATGGGCTTATTCACATGGTAGAGGGAAATAGCCAAACAGCTGATTTAATACCCCAAACTGTCTGATGAACGTCTATGGGTCTATTCACATGGCTCTATCTATGTCCACATGAATGGAGCCCCTCAGTGTTTATGATGCCGTATAAAGAGAACATGTGAATAGCTCCATAGACAGTCATGGTTATTAGAAGGTCATTTCCCAGCCTAGGTTACACCGTTTTCACTGGATTTCATGGATCCTGCTTTTAACCACTTCAGTACCGGGCCAATTTCTCGTCCAGGACCAGACACATTTTAGTTTTTTTTTGGTACGTGCTGTAACATTTTTCTCCTACGTCTCATTCAACTAATTTCTGCGTCTTTTTTCGGGGACACGTACGGCTTTATTTTTATGTTGTTTTTATTTTTTAATGTGTTTTAATTTTTTTTTTATATCCGAGAAAATATAAACAATAAGAGGGAAATTGTGTCTGGTTTTCACTTTCTTTTTTATGTACCGTATTTTACGGACTATAAGGCGCACTGGACTATAAGCCGCATTGCCCATGAGCGCCTTATAGTCCGTCTCGGTTCATATATAAGGCGCACCGGACTATAAGCCGCAGTCCGGTGCGCATTATATGTTATTGAAAGCGGCGGCAGGCAGACTTTGCCAGCGGCCGCTTAACCCCCCGCGTGCCAGCCGCTTCTATTGGAAGCGCTCGGCAGGCGAGGAGGGGCTCTATCAGCAAAATCATGCTGATAGAGCCCAACCGTAATGTTGTGAAACTTACCGAGCGGTGCAGGGTGGGCGGGCATTCAGGCCTCCTCTTCCTCCGATGTTCCGTCCTCCTCCTCCGCCGCTCGCTGATAATGGCCTGGGCGCATGCGCAGTAGTAGAAGCATTATGATATTGCGCATGCGCCCCGGCCATTATCAGCGAGCGCCGGAGAAGGACGGAACATCGGAGGAAGAGGAGGCCTGAATGCCCGCCCGCCCTGCACCGCTCGGTAAGTTTCACGTTCTGTTTCAGCGTGACAGCAGGGCTGCCGGACACTTCCCATTCATTTCTATGGGAGCCGGCATGCGAGCGCTCCCCATAGAAATGAATGGACTGCTTTTTTCCATTCATTTCTATGGGAGCGCTCGCATGCCGGCTCCCATAGAAATGAATAGGAAGTGTCCGGCAGCCCTGCTGTAACGCCGGCGTGTACTGCTGTGATACACGCCGGCGTTCCGTAGTGTGAATGCCCCCTTACGGTGCCTTTTATGTATGTATGGAAGCGGCACGCAGACTTTGCCGCCGCTTCCATCCATATATAAGGCGCACCGGACTATAAGCCGCACTTACGATTTCTGAGGAAATCGTATTTTTTTATGTGCGCCTTATAGTCCGGAAAATACGGTAATAACACAAAGTGCTAATGAAAAACTTTATAAAATTGTTTTTCTTCTCCATTATAGTAATTTTTATTTTGTATGGTGTCGTCGAGGGTGGGGCTATAACCTTTAATAACGGCGTTGTATTTTATTTACATTTTTTAAGATTTTCTATTTTTTTTAATTTCTTTTTTTACATTGTGTCCCCATAAGGTAATAAGAGACCTTTGGAGACATCTGATCACTTTTAGTTTGTATTTAGAGACTGATTTCCCTTATAACTGGGGCTGGTACATTTAGCCCCAGTTGCAGGAGAAATACAGCCTCCTGCACGCTACTATACGGCTTACGCTAGGTTCACACTAGCGCCCGGAGTCCGTTCTCAGCTCTTAGAAGCCTGCATAAGACGGAAAACTGTCAGACCGGGTCCGGCCGTGAGCGGCGGTGAGCGTTTTATGCTCTCCGCCGCGAAACCGGATTTTTAAAATCGGCCACAGAGTACTGCATGTCCAACTCTGTGTCAGATTTAAAAAAAAAAAACGGTTTAGCACCGGAGAGCATAAAACGCTCACGGCCAGACATCTTTCAAACCCATTCAAATGAAAGAGTCCTGCAGGTTTCCGTCTCGTGCTCTGTTTTGAGCAGGAAACGGAAACCTGTATGAACGGAGACCGGGCGCAGATGTGAACGAGCCCTTACAGATCTGATATGGGTCCTGTAGGACCCAGCAGCTCTTAGAAGACGCTGAGCCCAGCGGATCACGTTACTGCCGGGTCAGAGGGCGGCCGCATCATGGTGGTGCCCATAGCCGTGTATACAGCGCTCATTGCTCACTGTATACTCAGTGATCAAGAAGGCAGGGAAGGGAATAAACCTTCCTGCCATCTCTCTAGGAGCTCCGGCTGAAGTTACAGCCGCTCCCAGTATCAGCAGCTGGAGATCTCGTGCAGCTGCTGTGTTCTGCTTGGAGGTACAGGTTCATCCTGACAGAACAAGGCAACCACTTACTGGACATAAATATTCTATGGACGGTCCGGAAGTGGTTAAAGGATTTGAACACATTATTTACCAGACGCCATTGATTAAGCCGACATTCACACAAATATTGCCGATTCTCAACAGTCAAAAACAAAATTAAAAGTTAGTCTTTTTTCTCATGCCCTGTTCACATCTGATTTTGTATTCCGTCCGGGGAAAGTCCGCATGGAGACCCCCTGTACAGACTACAATCGCAATTGCAAGCGCTGCAAAAGCACACAGACCCCATAGACTATAATGAGGTCTGTGTGCTTGCTGAGCACTGCCCGCAAGAATCATGCAGACATGATTCGTGCGGCAAGCACAGGGACCTCATTATAGTCTATGGGGTCCGTGTGCTTTTACAGCGCAGCGCTTGCAATTGCGTTTGTATTCTGTTCAGGAGGTCTCCATGCGGACTCTCCCCAGACGGAATACAAAAGCAGATGTGAACCAACCCTTACAGCCATTTTGGCTGACCCGTGGGTAACCCAAGTTCACAGATCCCTCTCATATTTGAGTCTACTGAGGGATCCATGAACATGTGACAGTCCCCTATAACATGTGGTCATGTGAATAGCCCCATAATAATCTATGGGTCCATAACATGTGCGCTGTCCACATTTCATCCATTTTTCAGATTCATTGCAAACTGTAGTCATCAAACATTTGTTATCATCCTCAAAATGGCTTTAGTTACTTTCGAGCCCGTTTCTTTCAGGGCGATGGGTGATAATCTGATGGGGTGAGATCGGTTCACATGCACGCTCAATGCTGTCGTGGATTGCGTCAGGCTCCTTTTTACAGCTGACACTTGTGCGACCTTTCTTGAACTTCTCTATCCATTCTTACACTTCAGACTCCCCCTCTGTCCACACAAAAGCAATCGCTGCTGTTCTTTCGTGCAAGTCACATGTGGGGCCGCCATTTTTTCCTCACACCGCATTCAAAAACGAACTAAAGTAACATCATTGAACCTGCACAGCAGGAACGTGTAGACGGCGACCTCGCACGGAGAGCGACGAGAAGACAGCGCGGCCAATGGAAGGTTTATTATAACCTGTAGATCATTTCTGACAACCTTGTAGGTATATAAGAATATCACACATCTATATATACAATTATATACATCTCCGTACATACAGTACACATACACCGGGTCATATCGCTATATACACATATACTTACACATTACTGGATATTGTAACACACCTAGACATGTAACTATATACAATCCAAAGACGTGCGCACCCCATGCTGCCGCTATCCTGTATATACATACATAGGTATATAATTATATATGTTGTGATGTTAAAGTGTGTGAATATAACATGTGTATATACAGTAATATGTATAATGTATGACTATATAATATATACACCCCTGTGATTACTATATACTCATATCACTGTATATACACATGTAGTAATATACAACATCTATATTACGCATACATACATATATACACACACACAGCCCTAAACACACATACATATATACACACAACCCTGCACATACATATACAGTATATCTATATGTGTACACAGGCAAACAGATTACCGTATATACACACACACACACATTACCGTATATACACATTAGAGTGGGATGAGGGTGTCTCTGTATACAGAGGGCTCAGACCCCGGTACTCTCCATACACTGCAGTTTGGGGCACTCGGTACCGGCCCCGTACTCAGGCCGCCGCCGCCCCGGCTCTCAGTTACCTGTCTCTCCCCCCGCAGATCCGCACTGCTCAGCTCTACACTGCGGCCGCCCCGGGACACGGTCACAAGGACAAACATAAGCTATCCCTGCACCTCTGCTGGGTAGCCAGGCCCCGCCCCCTAGCCTCGGGGACAAACATAAGCTTACCCTGGGTTAGCCTCAGGTCACGTGTCCCCCTTGTGACGTAGAAAGTGTGTGGACAGCGCGCTATTAGCGGCAGAGGCGCGGGCTCCGGGGATGGGGTGACCCCGCTGGGGTTGTGGAGAGGAGCTCTCCTAATGTCATTGGTTGTGTAGCTGTGACTATAGGGAAGAAGCTAAGTGCCCCCCAGGAGGGGGTGGAGGGGCCGGGCACTTATTTCATGAGGAGAAGCTTTACCTTTGGGCCGTATTCACACAACAAGTTACTCAGCAGTGTTGTAACATGGGCCGTGTGCAGCGGTGTGAACACTCCCTTATAGGCTGAGGCCCAGGTTGTGGGAAAGCTGATTTTTGGCTGTCGCGTCGTCTCCATTGTAAGTATAATGGCGGCCTCGGCCTGTGTGTGATCTGCGCCTGCAAACTACAACAAATAACGCGGCTTCTCCACAATGTGAGGCCTCGGCCCCTTGGAGATGACTGGGGGGGGGGGGGGGGCAGGGACATATCTGGGGTTTCTGGACACTGCCCGGACACATTCTGTGTTATATGGATCCGTGTGCGAGACGACCGTCCGGCCGCCAAACTCACCACAGATCCTATTCATGGACTGAATGCGGCCACAGAAGCACGTGTGACACACGGATAACATGTATGTGCTGTTCAATCACAGCAAGCCCACAATCATCTGCAAGGGGCCGCACCGTATATTCACAGCGAAGATCAAATGTCACAGAGCGTCACATCCAGGCCATGACTGCGGGAGCCGGGAAACATGGATGATTGTCGTGCACCATGGCCATGTGAATATATGCTGAGGGCTTCAGGCTATGGCAGTAGTAATAACTATTAGAGATGAGCGAGTATTATTCACAACGGCAGTTTCATATAGCACACACCCATAGGAATGAATGGAGTCGGCTGGCACGCAGACATGGCCGGCGTCCTGCTGCTTAACCCCCTGCGTGCCAGCTGCGTCCATTCATTCCTATGGGTGTGTGCTATTCAAAATAGCCGCTTCGAATAGTTCTCGCTCATCTCTAATAACTATAATTATATACCGTGTTTCTCCGAAAATAAGACAGTGTCTTATATTAAATTCTCTTCCAAAATACAGGGTGGCTATAAAATAACTTCAGGTGTTTGGAGTTGTGTGCAAGCTGACCCAATGGACGGAATTGCCTGAAAATTTGTATGTGTGCTAATCAAGGCATGCGGAAACGGACGGCATGGAAAAAAATGTAATACCAAAACTCCCCACCAGGGGATAATGTGGCGCTGTACAGTAAACGTCCCTTATTCTCTACTCAGTCGTCACGATGCCTGTCTCTTTGCCAGATCGTGCGCGTCTAGTGAGGTTGTTTTATGAGAATGTCGGGAACGCCACAGTTGCTCTGAGAGCTTTTCGTCGTTTGAAAGACCTGCATAGAGGTGCCGGCCCAATGTCTGTAATGTCGCTGAGACAAATGAAACGTTTTGAGGCAACTGGGTTACTGAGTGTGCAACCAGGCCGACGACCTGTACGCACTGAGGTCATGGAGGATATTGCTGCAGCTGTTGAGGAACAGAGCACCAGTATTCATAGCGGTAACTGCAGTGCACGCAGTGTTTCCAGGCAATTGGGCCTCCCATACAGTAACGTGTGAAAAGTTCTGCAAAAAGTCTTGCTGGCATACCCATCCAAAATTAGCCTTCATCACCAGCTGCTTCCTCGTGACAATGACACCCGCATGACATTTGCATTAATGTTTCTGGCCAGAGTGGAAGTGGATACCAATTGGCCATGGAATATCCTGTGGAGCGACGAAGCGCATTTTTACCTGAATGGAACGGTCAACACACAGAACTGTCACATATGGGCCACCGAAAACCCGTGTGTGCTCGAGGGGGTTCCGCTGCAATCGCCCAAGGTGACCGTTTGGTGTGGGTTCACCTCATCATTTATAATCGGACCGTTCTTTTTTTGAAGTTTTGGGCCCAACTGGGGTTGCCACCTGTTCCGTCACAGCAGCGAGGTACCGGATAATGCTGGAAACAGTGGTCGTTCCCCAACAGTGGCAGTGTCTGCAGACGATCACCTGCCTGTCCTCAAAGACCGCATCACATTGGAAGTGCGCAGCATCTCACCAGAGACGTTACACGCAAGCGTCGAGCACGTTCTGCATAGGATGACCATGCTCACCATGCATGATGGCGGCCACATTGAACAGTCATTCTAGTCGGTGGTCCAAATGGGACATCCCCAAGTATTGACAAACGGGTTTTGTGCTGCGCGCTCACTGTAAAGCGCTACATTATACCCTGGTGGGGAGTTTTGGAATTAATTTTTTTTTTTCATGCCGTTCGTTTCCCCATGCCTTGATTAGCACACATACAAATTTTCAGGCAATTCTGGGTCAGCCTGCACACAACTCCAAACACCTGAGGTTATTTTATGGCCACCCTGTATATCAGGCATGTCAAGCATGCGGCCCTTTACAGGCATATCTGCGGCCTGCACAAAAGTCTCAAACTTTGTCTCTAAACATTAGAGACAAAGTTTGAGACTTTTGTGCGGACCGCAGATATACAAAACTCACGATCAGCAGCCGACCAACTAGCTCCGTGTCAATCCATGACGTGTGTCCTTTGGTTGACTGCTGATCACGTAAGCAGGTCATATGCAGGAATATGGGCCAATGAATAACAACCCAGAAGTGCTGATCGTGAGTTTTGTACATCTGCGGCTCGCGTGGCTGCTGATGCACCTAAGTCAGTTTTGTTGTGAGCGGAGGAAGAGTCGTGGTTGAGAGTGACTGGGATACTGTGACCGTGCTGAGGAAGAAGGGACCCACTGCCGCACAGGCAAAGTCCAAGCAAGTGAGTGGCCCTCCTGTATGTAACCATTAACTGTATTTTGGCAAGCTGTGTGCTTAGGCTTATTCTCAGCACCATTCACCTTTGATGTTGCAAAGGCAGAAGAAAGCCTGCAGATGGAACTTTTAGAAATACAATCTGATTCTACACTCAGAGCAAAGTATCTTGAAGTGGGAATACCTGGTTTCTTTTTATACCTTCCTGAAAAGTTTAACAACTTTAAAAAGTTTGCCACAAAGATTATGGCAATGTTTGGTTCAATCTATGTTTGCGAACAGTTATTTTCTTTTATGAAACTAACAAAATCTTCTCAGAGAACAAGGCTGACTGATCACCACTTATCATCTTTGATCAAAGTAGGCACTGCGTTGTCATTTCAGCCTCATATACCAACAATTGTTAGCACAAAGAGGTGTCAAGCCTCAGGACAAAACACTAAAAATGATAGCAAATAAATGTTTAGTTTTTAATTGCTGTATTTTTGTTAAATATATTAGTTGCTGTTACATATTACTGCTTCATATCTTGTTTTCATGACTGCTGTTAAAATACGTGTGTGACATTAGCTGCTGTGTGCGGCCCTTGCAACAACCTCTTGTTACTCATGTGGCCCTTGGGGTACCCTGAGTTTGACATGCCTGCTGTATATAACCTGTCTTATTTTCGGGGGATGTCTTATGGAGCGGAAGACAATCGACAGTCATGCCGGCGCTTCCTTATATTCTATATCCGGCTTTTGCAATTTACCATTCCTGCCAATGTCCTTATTGGGTCCTCAACTCTGTAAGATCTTGGAATCCGTAAGTAAAGGCAAAAGTCATAAAAGACCATCTAATTGGTGCTCTGATAGACACAGTCTTTAGGAACAGAAGTCAAAGTAAATCTTCCTTCAATAAGAAGTCCACAGATCCCAAGACTTCTGATGGCAGGCTCATGACCGTAGGCACAAGATTATACATTTTGCTTTTCTTTGGTCACCGACCTCTTCAGACGCATTGGGTCATATCAACTATCAAAAATAAATACGCCTAAAATTCTGGAAGATTCTCCCGCAATCATTTTGTGCTGAACTCACAGAAAGATCCAGTGATTATTTAGTTAATATCAAGAGTTCTGCAGCAAAGCAGCCATAGAAGGGGTCCCATCTACATAAAGAGGGCAAGGTGTCTATTCCAGGGTGTTCCTAGGACCACAAACCAGGGAACAATTAGAAGCTGGTGATTGGTTTAGGAAGGTGAAATCTTTTTTTTGGAGATAAAAAACAAACATTCAAAATGGAGACCATCCGCTCAGTACTAACTTTAGTAGAGAGGCACGATTATATGGTGATAATCTCTCCGAGGCCTATCTATATGTACCAATCCTTTACAGTCACAGGAAGTTCCTTTGAGTAGCTATGTAGGGGCCTCAGAGAATTCATCCTGTTCAATTCACTTGCCCCCTTTTTTATATCTTGTCAGCGCCTTGAGTTTTTACCAAAATTGTGGTGGTTTTCACAGCAGCCTTAACCCTTTTCCGACATCCGCCGTACTAGTACGGCACATGTCGGGTGTTTAACTATGGCGGCCGGCTGGGAGTCGGGCGGCCGCCATAGCTGCCGGTGTCTACTGTGTTACACAGTAGACAGCCAGCACTAATGCCTCCGATCGGTCCGGGCATTAACCCCTCCGGCACCGCGGTCCAAGGCGCCATTTTGAAAAATTCAAATCACCCCCCTTTCACTAGAACACATGTAAAAGTAGGTAAATACTGTGAAACACCTACACATTAGGTCTCCCTGTGTCCGAAATCACCCGCTCTACAAATCTATAAAAATATTTTTCCTGTACAGTAAACGTCGTAGCAGGAAAAATAGTTACAGTGCCAAACCGCCGTTTTTTTCACTGTTTTGATTCTGATAAAAATTTGAATAAAAAGTGATCAAAGCAAAAGCATTTCCCGAAAATGGTAGAACTAAAAAGTACACCCGGTCCCGCAAAAAAAGACTCCCTATGCATCCCCGTACACGTACATATAAAAAAGTTACGGCTGTCAGAATATGGCGACTTTTAGAAAAAAAAATATTTTAACACAGTTTTGGATTTTTTTAAGGGGTTAAAATTAGAGATGAGCGAGTACTGTTCGGATCAGCCAATCCGAACAGCACGCTCGCATAGAAATGAATGGACGTAGCCGGCACGTGGGGGGTTAAGCGGCCGGCCGACGTTAAAGCGGAAGTACCAGGTGCATCCATTCATTTCTATGGAGCGTGCTGTTCGGATCGGCTGATCCGAACAGTACTCGCTCATCTCTAGTTAAAATGTAAATAAAACCATATAAATTTGGTAAACACAGAATACAAGGGACAGGTCATTTTGGCTACACAGTGAACGCCGTAAAACTGAAGCCTGTAAGAAAGTCGCAGAAATGCATTTTTTCTTCAAATCCACCCCATTCAGAATTTTTTCCAGCTTCCCAGTAGATTATACTGAATATTTAATGGTGGCATTATGAAGAAAAATTTGTCCTGCAAAGATTAAGACCTCATATGGCTCTGGGAGCGGAGAAATAAAAAAGTTATGGGGTTTAGAAGGAGGGAGTCAAAAACGAAAATCAAAAAATGCCATTGGCAGGAAGGGGTTAAGGGTGTGAGGGATCAGTGTGGTCCCATATCTGGACAACTGCTGGGTGAGATTGATTCTTTGAGCCACCTCGAAGAATCAACTTCCCCATCACCTGTGCATCACCCTGAACCTTCTACAAGATTACAGGTATTTTAAATCAATTGGAGAAAATCCCAGTTGGTGCCATCTCCATTTCTAAGCTTCATGATAAATTCTCAAAGCATGACTTTAAAATTCTCTCCAGGAAGGATAAGAGTAACAGGAGTTTGTATGTTCTCCCCGTGTTTGTGTAGATTTCCTCCCATACTCCAAAGACATACTGATAGGGAAAGTGTACTTTGTGAGTCCTATATGGGGCTCACAGTGTACATAAAAAATTTTCTTGAACCTAAAGTTGTAGCATCAGTTTCTTCATCAGGGGTGACTCCTGGCTCCCCAGCTCCAGAACGTCCTCACTTTGGATCCATCCTCCTGGTGTTGGGGTGCACATTAGATCATAATTGGATTCAGAGAAGCTGGGGTCCATCAAACCAGAGCCGGTCCTCCAATCTAAAGGCGTTGAAAGTGGTCAGGCTGAACTTTACTTATTTTCTCTCCCACCTAGTCAGTTGCAAAGTCTTGGTCCAGTCAATCTTTCTGAACAATCAGCAGATCTGTTGAGCTGCAACAGACTTCAGCCAGCAGAATGGGAGCTCAAGTTCAATTTATTCTACAGGATAACAATGTCATCAGGGGTTCCATCAATAGATGTAATAGCAACTCACCAGAATGCCATACTGTCTCTATTCTACTCTGAATTGTTGTGACCAAGCCCTGGATGGCTTATCAAGTGCTTAGTTAGAAAAACTGATCTATGTGTTTACTCTGCATCCCAGAGTTCTGGAGAAGATTCGCTTCAAGATGGTGGAAATTCTTCCATTCAGGTCCTGGAGGGCTTGATTTGCTCTCACATTGAGTCTTTTGAGAGGAAGCTTCCAATGATGAAGAATCTTCTTTCCCAGAATGGAGTGCGCCATGCAGAGTGACCGGGAGACCTGATCAACCTGGGTCTCTAATTGGAAGTTGTCAATGCTCTCTCCTGCATGCCAGAAAGCCATCCATGGTGAAAGTTTCTAACAGAATATGGTCAATTTTTAACTCCTGGTGCTCCAAACATGACGCACAGGTGGATTCAGTAAACTCTATTCATCAGTTGCTTAAAGAGGGTTTCAATAAGGGTCTCAAGATAAATACCCTGAAAGTGCCGGTCACAGCACTGAATATGCAATTACAGAACAAATTCTCTGACCAGCATTTAATCAATAACTTCTTCAAGGCTCTGAGGAACCTGAACCCAGTTCCACATAAGACTTTTCCCTTGTGGGATCTCTTCATGGTCTTCTCTACTTTGATGCTGTCACCATTTGAGCCTCTACAAGATATACCAATCTCTCTCGAAAAGTGTTCTTCTTAGTGCCAATAATTTCTGTAAAGCGTGTGAGTGAGCTGCGAGCCCTGTCCTGTAAAGATCCTCACCTTAGGGACCTAGGGGATTGCCTGCTGTTAAGAACCAGGCCCGGTTTCCTGCCTAAGATTCAGTCATTCAAGAATATTAATCAGGAGTTTTCTTTGCCCATATTTTTCCCCATCCACAAGAGGAGGAAAATGAGTAATGGCAAACTCTAGATGTCAAAAGAACTGAACTTCTTTATATCCAGAAAACATCATTGTTCCGGTTGGCAGAGAACCTGTTTCTTCAGTTTTTGAGTCCCAACAAGGGCAAAAATGCCAGCAGAGCCACATTGGCCAGGTGGATTAGATCAACCATTCAAAAAATTTTTATCAACTATTGGGCCAGTAATCCCCTCTTCAGATCAGGGCACATTCAACCCATGCCATGTCTACATCTTGTGTTGCAGCAGGCAACATTCTTGAGCAAATTTGTAGAGTCAGTGAGTGACTCAAATTGCCCGAACAACATCCAGGCAGTGAAGGAAATGCTCACGAAGGTGCTTGGGGTCAGGATAAGAGGATGGTAAGACTATGTCCTCATTAAAGTGAGAGGAGGAAACCACCTTAGGCAGAAAAGACGGTGGTGGACGAAGGACAACTTTGTCCCTGTGGAGAACCAGAAAGGGGGACTGCTGAGAAAGGGAGGCAAGCTCGGAGATCCTGCAAAAGGAAGTAATGGCCACCAGGAAAGCGACCGATAAAGGGGAATGCAGTGTGGCACACCCTTGAGGAAAGTCTTCACCTGAAGGCCGAAAGCCAGGGTCTTCTTAAAGATGACAGAAAGGGCAGAAATCTAACCCTTAAATGAAGAAAGATCAAGACTTTGATCCAGACCTGACTGAAAGAAAGCTAGGATGCTAGGAAGAGTAAAAAGTAGTGCGGATGATAATTGTTACTCTCACACCAGTGGACGTGCGATGGTAGATCTTGGCCAACTGGGGTTTCCAAGCCTAGAGCATGGTCTGCCTAACAGGCTCCACGACACCTCGGAATCTTTGACTTCAACAGCCACATCGTTAAACTCAGCTGATAGAAGGTGGGGTGGAATAGTGGCTCTTGAGAAAGAAGGTCTACCTGCAGGGGAAGAGGCCAAGGAGTGTCCACCAGCAGGAACATGAGATCTGTGTACCAAGCCCAGTGAGACCAATCGGGAGCCACCAAAATGGCTGGAACCCCCTTGGTCTTGAGCTTCTTGAGGACCCAAGGGAAAAGGGGAAGAGAAGAAAACAGGTTCAGTAGACGAAAGTTCGACCAGGGAATCAAGATTACGTTGGTTGCGAGTACTTGAGGATTCCGTGACTTGGCCACATAAAGGGGGACCTTGTTCAAGCGGAAGGCGAAGAGGTCACGGGGAGCACAGCTGTTGGAAGAATTCTTAATGAAATCTTGCCACTCGCCCAGGTCGAGTCTTTCTCGACTTAGGTAGTCTGCCACCCTATTGTCTATGCCTGTAACGTGGACTGCCGAAAGAGCTGGATCGTGATGTTTTGCCTACATTAGAGAGCGGGAAGCCTCCAGAAAGGTTGCATGGCTCCTGGTGCCCCCCTGGTGGTTCAAGTAGGTGAGCACAGTGGAGTTGTTGGATTGGACGCCCTTAAAGGAGAAAGGTCCAATGAGACACGGCGAGGAAGATAGCATTCAGTTCCAGCAGGTTGCTCTTATGGGAGGATTCCACTGTGGACCACAAGCCCCGGATGGTCAAGACACCGAAGACCACTCCCCTGCTGGAAAGGCTGGCATTGGTGGTGATCACCTGCTAACGGATGGGAAGACAGGACTTCCACAGGGAAATTCCTGGGGAGGAGAGCCACCAGAGAAGCTCGACAGACTCAAAGAGGCAGAAGAATCAGGAGGTTGAGGGTGGATGGGAACCTGTTCCAGGATGACAGCATCTCCTGCTGAAGAGGCTGCGAGTGGAACTGGACAAAAGGGACGGCCTTGAAGGTCGAAACCATTGTGCCCAGGACCCGCATGCAGAACTAAAGAGAACAAGGAAATTTCCTCTGAAGGAGAGTCACACCAAAACAAAGGGCCAGGATCTTGGACTCCAAAAGGAGAATCTTGCTCTGGTGGGTGTTGAGGATCACGTCCAGAAATTCCATGTGCTGAGATGGCACAAGACAGGACTTTTGCTTGTTCATGAGCCAGCCAAACCGACGAAGGAGGTCCAAGGTGATCCGCAAGCTGGAGAGATTGTCCATCTTGGAGGGAGCTTTGACCAGGAGGTCTTCCAGGTATGGAATCACAGCAACTTCCCTGAAATGGAGTATGGCTATTAGTGACTCCATCACCTTGGTAAAGACTCGGGGGGTGGCAGAGGCCATCCCAAAGGGAAGAACAACAAACTGGAAATACCGCAAACCCACCACGAAACAATGAAAACGCTGATAGCCCAGCTCAATGGGAATATGCAGGTAAGCGTCGCGGAAGTCCATGGACATAAAGAAGTCGCCTGTCTCCAGGAATGCTACCACTAACTGCAGAGGCTGCATGCGGAAGCTGCCGACGCGGACGAACTTGTTGAGTCCCTTCAGATCCAGGATAGGGCGAAGAGAGCTGTCCTTCTTGGGAACTGTGAAAAGGTGGTAATAACCCCGGAAACATTCTAAAGCAGGCACAGGGATGAAGACTCCCTGCCACCGGGGGTTGAAGACTGCAAAAAATTTGCGGCAAATTCCTCTGTCTGAAAAGACCCTAAGGGAGACCGCCCAATCCAGGGAAGCATGAGCCAGTGAGGGGCCGGAGGCTCTTGGACTGAGATGAATGGCAGAGTGAGGAAATAGGCTCAGGCTGTCCATATGGTAATACTTTGTTACAGCAGGCTCATGTATAAAATGTGCCAGCACCAGAGGGGGCCAGGGGGCAAGTTGGCTCTTCACAGGAGGACATGGTGGAGAGGGCCCAGGAAAAAAAAGACGTAGCCTACCAGACCACTGGAAAGGATGACTGCTCCCCAACTGCTGCAAGAAGGCTGTACAGAGAAGGAACCCAGGTGCTGTATTTCCAGGAGAGGATGAGAGGAGTAGTCCAGCACAGGAAAAAAAAAGAGAATAAAGCCCTCCACCTGGGTTTGGCATGAAGAGTGACTAGAGGGGACAACCCAGGACAGCTCCAATAGTCAATGGGAAGGGCTTTGGAGGGGGCAGACCTAGTTGTGGCCTAGACGATTAAATCATGGCCAGTAGCACGACAACGCCGACAGAAAAACGGAGGCTCTGTCGGGGCCTGAAGCAGCTGAGGAAGATACTGGGGGTCCAGGAGATCATTACAAAGACTATTAGAAAACAGACATGAAACGTACAGCTTAGGCCTTACATACATGGCTATATTATGGCACCGTATGATATTGAGCTGTAGCCCATAGACTTCCACCACGTGCCACTGATTTTATACACCAGCCATATTCCAAAATTCTTGTCTACAGCAGCACCAAGATCCCCTTTGCATCTACTATAAATTATATAGATCACGCTACCTGTAGTTACATGGTCAATTTGGAGGTTTCCATGGTAACTTTATAAATTTCCTTTAAAGAATTTATCCCGATAAAGTGCTAAACCGATTAAGGTCCTGCACTGCCCCCCGCAGGTTGTCTGAATAACTGCGCAAACACTTCCTGACAGATAATAAGCAGTGCACTAATAATTGATAACACAACTCGTTACACCAAAGATCGCTGTTACCCTACGACTATTCGGTCACACTGTGATCTCAAGGATTCTGTGACTGCAATTTCTAATTGCAAAAACATTGAACATCTTCGGATCGCAGTGCAAGTCCATTCACTTAAAAAGGACCTTTCACCTACTCGGGCACATGTGATGTAATACACCTCTAGAAAGCAGACAGTGCGCTAAATTCAGTGCACTATTGGCTTTCCCGTTCTGTGCCCCTGGTGAAGAGCTATCAGTGCCGGTACCGTAGCTCTTCACTATCAGAAGGGCATTTCTGACAGTCAGTCAGGAACGCCCTTCCTCACAGCAGCATCTATAGCGTAGTACTGTGAAAACAGTGAGGAACGCCCCCTCCCCTCCTGATAGTGCTCGTCCATAGACTAGTACTGGGGGAGACGTTCCTCACTGCTCAGCGTCATCACTAGGTGGTAAGGAACGCCTCCTCTTATAGTACAGCGCAATACTGTGAGGAAGGACGTTCCTGAATGACTGTCAGAAATGCCCTTCTGATGGTGAAGAGCTACGGTACTGGCAGCGATAGCTCTTCACTGGGGGCACAGAACGTGAAAGCCGAAATCAGCGCATTGTCGTCTTTCTAGCGGTATATAAAAGCGCATGTGCCCCAGGAGGTGAAAGATCCTTTTCAAGGCAATACGATCTTTGGTCACGCAAAAGGAGTCAAGGTCATAATAGCTTTGTGGTCCATCCTAAAACCAACTATTGTGGTGGTCCCTCTGGTGATGCCAAAACAAAAATTCTTCTAGAGGAGTCTGTGGGTTCTAGCACCAGGATGTGAGCAGCAGATCCTTTACGTCTTGTAGTGGTTGCTTGAGATTTAATTTTCATTAAAGATAATTTTTGGATCCCTGTCTGAATGTATACCTCCCCCTTCATTTCAATAGGAATGCTGAAAGTAGCCAAAGTACAGCACGTGGGTATCTCTGGCACTTCCGTTAACATTAAAAAAGAAGTGTGTGAGCTGCCCGGCCATCACGCCCTTCAGAATAGGGGACAAAAGTTGGAGGATGAGTATTCGGACCCCCCTGATCTGCAAGTTCTATCATTTGCTTTGATGGGTAATCCCCTGTAATTATAAGAAAAACAAACAATATAAATTTGGGATCGCACGACCTTATTAATTTTGCAGCAAAGTGAACAAGGCGTAAATTTGTAAGGGTTTAAATAGTGCAATTAAAAAGTATATCCCATCCCTAAAAACATGAGCCGTCATGTGGCTGTACTGTCATAGCTCTTGGAAAAAGAACGTATAAAAATGAACAAATCTAAAATTGGTGGTAGCAGAAAACTAAAACGCACTGGAGCCTCCTCGTGAGATCCTTATGCTCAGTAACAAGAATCTGGTTTTCATTTTTCTTAAATTTCAGACACAAGAACTAGCAACAAATCTATTTTACAGACAAGCTCAGAGTGTAGGATACAAAATCTGATCTTCGTATTAATACATTAGTGTCGTGGCCTCAGTAGTCCCTCAGCAGCGCCACACGAAGGATCTGACTACTCAGTGCCAACAGGAGCTTATATTTGTCCCAAGTTGTCAGTGCTTGAAGTGCCCGAGATAACACCTCGGTCCTATCCTATAAACTCTGCACCATCAGAAATCTTATATACGGTATAGGCTTCAAATACTTCTTTTTGACTATGTACGGTGTACCGCAATCCATGGTCATAACAACAGGATCCATCAGCTGCAATTGTCATACTATATCAAGGTAGTAACAAGCGGGACTTCAGATTTGCATCAGCATATGTATTGGGGCCCCTCGCTGAGTATATGGGTGGAGATCCCAGAAGTCCTATCTACAATACTTTTTATGACCAAAAAAAAAAAAAAAAAGAAATGGAGCTGTTGTGAAAAAAGATAAAACCAAACTAAAAAGAATTAGAAGAAGTTGAACAAAAAATAAATTTATGAGGTTCAAGTGACCTGGCCCAATAGCATCATATATATATATATATATATATATATATATATATATACCATTATGACACCTGTCCTTCAACGCAAGCGGCAAGAAAGACATTCAGGCGCGTCTCCCACAGTGTGATGGGCGCTCTGTGCGGCTGCTCTAGGGCCAACTGGTGAAGTTCTATAACGGGAGACCCTACTCTATTGCCTTTGTATATTCAGACACGGCAGATGTGTAGTACGAATTTCAGTGACTCAAACTCAGTTCCATATTTGTTAGTGGATACTCATCAGGGGGCGACACCGAGCCTCGGGACGGGCACTGCACTCCGGTCCATCCTGAGGTATCAAGGACAATTGGGTTAAAAAAAAAAATAATGGACACAATTACTATCGATCTCCACCTCTTGTCTCATTGCGGATGGTGCCCAAATGTCATTCATAAATACTCGTCTATATGTCTGCCTTTACCTACAGTCCCCCTCAATACTACCTCACATAGCGGGCTCCCGATACCCCACCCCACCCCCTGACATCACAGCTGATGTTGCTTCTCCTCGGGCTCTACGTTATTGCAGGTTATCAGTGTTACTAACACATTTCTCTATGTACACCTGTAATGACATACGTTATGCTATGTATATACGCACACAAGGCCTCAAGCCATATCTGCAACATGTATCCTGGGCCATCATTTATGGGAACATATCATTTGTGGTCTAGACAGTAATCCAGTGACACCACCTCAGAGTATGGGTCATCTGTAGACCTCAGTCCACCATGTTTTGGGACTCCAGCAGATCTGCATCTCAGAGGTTCAACATAAAACAGTATAAAGACTCTTTGTTAAAATATAAAAGATGATGTGATGCCGATATCTCATAATATACCACAATAAAACCAACATTTTTATAGACCTCCAGCAAGTACAGTCCAGAAGAGGGCAGCACTCAATACACGGCAGCTCTAAATGCAGTCTCCAGGCTACAATAGTACAGATCTAGGACTACTCCTGGTTATACGGACTTGTTCATTCCTGGAAAGGTCCAGAAAAAGTAGCTAATGTCAATTTATAGAACAGAAGGCCCCTGTTTATTCTCCTTGGGTTGAGGGGTTCTGGAGTTTATTTGGAAGTCCTGCAGGCCCCCGCCCACCTCTGTCCTTTGCAAACTTCCTTGTGCTTCTTAAAGTAACTTTCTACCCTGAATCTGCGGCCACAGTCTTCACAAGAGAGCGAGTTTTCACCGTGGGTTTTCAAGTGTTCTGTGAGATGATGCTTTAGCTTGAACCTCTTGTGACAGACAGAACAGCCAAAGGGGCGCAAACTGAATTTCATCATGATATGACGGTCACGTTTATCCTTTACTGCAAACCGCTTCCCGCACAAGCAGCCAAATTTTTTCCCATCTGGGGCAGCCACAAGCTTAACAGGAGCATGAACAGTTTGAGCCTGAAGAGCTTGGGATACAATCTCATTTCCATGAAGGTCTACAGGTTTGGAAATTGTGAAGGAAGTTGGTTCAGAGGCACCATAGAGTTTCTGGGGGAGGCAGAGAGAAACATCAGTAGAAGATGGACATGACGTAGGAGGGATGACGTAGCTCAGCTCTGATGGATACTCGGACTGCACCTCACTGGCTTCAAAAGCCTTCAAATAAGCTCCATCCTCTTCTGTCCGCTCATGCTTGATATAGATGACTTTGGGGCTTTCAGGTGATGAAGAGGAAGAAGGGAGAGCATAAGAGCAATTGGTGGCAACAGACTCATCCAGGACATTTCCACCACTCTTACAAACCTCTTCTTCCTCTAAAACACGAACCTTGATCACTTCGTCATCATCCGAGCAACCCAAAGCAACTGTTGGTGGTGCTGGTGGTAGTGGCTCATCAAGTTGTAACTGGAAGCTGCTGCTCGGAGATTGGCTTTCACTGGCACGGCTTGACCAAGAGTGTGGGACATAGGCTTTCCGCTCTTTAAGAATCTCAGAGCATTTGTCTACCACTTGCCACATCTGTAGACCACTGGCCACTAGGAGATGTGCTGGCAATGCCTCCATTTCAAGACAAAGTCTACCAGAATAAACAAGTTGCAAGAGATTCTCGAAAGCCTCGGGCTGAATGACACTAGGCAAAACCAAACAGCTGGTGTCATTCAAGAGCAGCTTGTCATGGAAGTAAGGAGAGGAGGCGGCCAGGACAGTTTTGTGAGCTTGGAAGACACGATCTTGGACCTGGACAGACAGATCACAGAACTTCCCCTCCAGTCGCTGCTTATTCAGTGTGTCCAGGAGCACAGAGCTGTAGTGTGGGAAGTCCAACTGGACGCTCTCAGTGCCAGACATGGTGATGATCTAAGGGACACAAAAACAGACAATGAGATACAAAAACATTTATAAAATTGTCATTACCATTCTTCAGACCACGAAACTGCTGCAATGTTGTATCAGTTTGGAGACTATTCCTCAAAAGTAAATGAGTGAACTGTGCTTGGGGGAAGCCTCCAGATTTTAGACTAGCACCAGAAGATTGGGTCACATGTATTAATGTGAACCAAAATCTCTGACTCAATGTTTTATCTTCTGGCAGAATTTGTGTCATTAATACACTTTCTAATACATTTTATTAACAGATGTGACTCCTTTCTGTACCTTATTTATTCTACTCATGTTTCTCTACAGGCAGCAGAAATCCTCTGACTGCTTCTTACTGCTAGTATGGGTACTTGGGCTCCTGAATCGTATAGGGGTGCTGAGGCTGCCAGCCATAAATCAGTTATATTTTGGGCTGTAATTCTGGTTCTGATGAGCATCGCCCTTATACTCTACTTCCAGAGATATCACCAGTTAATCTCCATACTGATCATCCAGAGTCAGAGCTGGAAGCAACTGGAGCGGTCTATAAGTATGCCAGTCCTGACATTGTCAATTGGCACCATCCCTGGGAATAAAGTAGAATAGTGATCCTTGTGTTATATAAAATGACACCAGAACCACAGATTTAGTTGGAGACCCCTCAGTCTGCCAAGATCAAATCTTTCTTCCGGCTCATACTTTACTTTTGACAGCCGTTTCTTCCTCCAGACAGTTGGACGGCGATGGGGAGCCCGGCCACACACAGTTTTGCTAATTTTTGGGATGTGGGAGAAGCAGCTGGTCTTTACTGACGAGATGGAGAGATGAACATCAGTGATACCCATCTGGTTACGGTATATCAGTGACATCCTATTATTTTGGTGAGAGACGCAAGACCAATTTTGGCAATTCATCGATGTATTAAATCTTAACATGAGATTTACTGCAAATGTTGACTGTAAACATGTCACTTTATTTAAAGGGGTTGTCCCGTCACAAGGATCCTCTCTATACTGCTTGTTAATGTGGATGTAAGACTTTTCCTAAATACATTGCTTCAGCAAAACTGCTTTGTTTGTCCACTATCTTACTTTATTCATTTCTCTGTTGACACAGCCCTGACTTATCTGGTCAAAAGTCAAGTGATGTATCTGCCTGCTCTCAGGGAGGAGGGGCTAAGTGCACGGGAGCGAGCGTGGAGGGGGGGGGGGGGGTAGTTTACACATTGGGGGGGAAGGGGCCGCCAATACAGACCCGGCGATGCTGCTATTCCGGAGGGGGGCAGAGGAGCGGAATAGCAGCATCGCTCCTGCCGCTGCTGGCTTCATGCAGGGCAGGAGCATAGCGATGTTGCAGGCATCTGTGCTGGCGTCTAACACTCCCCGGCATCCGCCTCTCTATTACAGCGGATGCTGGGTCTAAATTGCATTGTAAAGGCTGTACGTCCGATGCCTAGCTGCATCAGGAGCGCACACGCAGGGCCAGCGGCATAGAAGCGGCGTCTTCTCGCCGCTGGCTTTGCATATGTAACCCCGCCCACCAATGATGCAACAAAGCCGGAAGAAAGAAGAATTTACAGCATCGAAGACTGGTGAGTATGCGACGTGGGAATACCCCTTTAATGTAGATTGTGAGCCCCACATAGAGCTCATAATGTACATGTTTCCCTATCAGTGTGTGTTTTTCAGAATATGGGATGGAAATCCATGCAAACACGAGGAGAACATACAAACTCCTTGCAGATGGTTTTTTTGCCCTTGGCGGGATTTGAACACCAGGACCCAGCGCTGCAAGGCCACAGTGCTAACCACTGAGCCACCGTGTGGCCCCTAAACATGTCACATTTCTTGACCTCTCCATTAATACTGACCGACAAGGTTGTGTTTCTATAACAGTATTTCGCAAAGACACTGCTACTAACAGTTTGTTCTCGTGGAACCGTCACCATCTACTGCCATTACTTAGAGGAACATCGAAAGGTCAATTAATAATAATAATACATTTTATTTATATAGCGCCAACATATTCCGCAGCACTGTTCAATTTATAGGGTTCAGATACAGACAGACATACATAACAAAGAACGTCATTTCACACAATGGGACTGAGGGCCCTGCTCAAAAGAGCTTACAATCTATGAGGTAGAGGGGGTGACACAAGAGGTAGCAGGGGCGGCATTGCTTATACAGTGGTCAGACAATTTTGTGCATTAGGAATTGTGATCGGCCTGTCTGAAAAGATGCGTCTTTAGATTGCGTTTGAAACTGTAGAAGTTGGGAGTTAATCTGGTTGTCCGGGGTAGAGCATTCCAGAGAAGTGGTGCAGCTCGGGAGAAGTCTTGTATACGAGCGTGGGAGGTTCTGATAATAGAGGATGTAAGTGTTAGGTCATTGAGTGAACGGAGAGCACGGGTTGGGCGGTAGACAGAGATGAGGGAAGAA
This sequence comes from Leptodactylus fuscus, assembly GCF_031893055.1. Taxonomy (NCBI): domain Eukaryota; kingdom Metazoa; phylum Chordata; class Amphibia; order Anura; family Leptodactylidae; genus Leptodactylus; species Leptodactylus fuscus. The sequence goes on from NC_134275.1 coordinate 76,505,657, forward strand.
ATGTAGGGAGGTGCGGCATTATGGAGAGCCTTGTGGATGAGAGTAATAACTTTATATTTTATTCTATAATGAATAGGCAGCCAGTGTAGTGACTGGCACAGACCCGAGGCATCGCTGTAGCGTCTAGCCTGATAGATGAGCCTGGCCGCTGCATTCAGAATAAATTGTAGAGGGGAGAGTTTAGTGAGGGGAAGACCGATTAGTAAGGAGTTACAGTAGTCAAGGCGAGAATGAATCAGAGAGACAATAAGTGTCTTTAGTGTGTCTCTGGTAAGGAAAGGACGTATTCTGGAGATGTTTTTGAGGTGGAGGTGACATGAACGTGCGAGTGATTCAATATGAGGGGTGAAGGAAAGGTCTGCGTCAAATATGACCCCGAGGCAGCGGGCCTGCTGCCTAGGAGTTATAGTAAGGCCTGAGACTGCAATGGATATATCAGGGACAGATCTATTAGATGGTGGAAACAGTAGTAGTTCAGTCTTAGAGAGATTTAGTTTCAGATAGAGCGAGGACATGATATTAGAGACAGCAGAGAGACAGTCACTGGTGTTCTGTATGAGTGCAGGGGTGATGTCACGGGAAGATGTGTATAATTGGGTGTCATCAGCATAAAGATGGTACCGAAAGCCAAATCTGGCAATGGTTTGTCCAATGGGGGCTGTGTAGAGAGAAAAGAGCAGGGGGCCGAGGACCGAGTCCTGAGGAACCCCAACAGCAAGGGAAAGCGGGGAGGAAACAGAGCCCGCGAATGATACACTGAAGGTGCGGTCTGAGAGATAAGAGGAGAACCAGGAGAGCGCAGTGTCATTGAGGCCGACTGAGCGGAGCCTATTGAGGAGGAGATGATGGTCAACGGTGTCAAAAGCTGCAGAGAGGTCCAGAAGAATAAGAAGAGAGAAGTCACCATTAGATTTAGCCTTTAGTAGATCATTAGAAACTTTTGTGAGAGCTGTTTCAGTAGAGTGCAGAGCGCGGAAACCAGATTGTAAGGGGTCAAGCAATTCCTAAGAACGAGACGCAAATGTTCATCTTTTAGCAGCAGCCGACAAAATGGAAGATTTATTAGGAGGGGCAACTCAGAAGCTCTGCTCCGAAAGGCCTGTACTGCATAGATATATAGTATGGGGGGGGGGGGGGGGGGGGCTATATATATATATATATGCACACTCACATTTACCTCTTAATAGAATGTTTTCAGTGATCACACCTCAATGAAATGTTTCTAATATATATATACACTACTGATTACTATATATTGATGTCACTGTATATACACGTAGTAATATGTTATAGTGTGTGACTATAGTAGAACATCTGTGTGTGTATATATATATATATACCAGCTATCTCACCATATATACAGTATTGCCATATGTACACACAGACATTACCGTATATACACATTAGAGTGGGATGAGGGTGTCTCTGTATACAGAGGGCTCAGACCCCGGTACTCTCCATACACTGCAGTTTGGGGCACTCGGTACCGGCCCCGTACTCAGGCCGCCGCCGCCGCCGCCCCGGCTCTCAGTTACCTGTCTCTCCCCCCGCAGATCCGCACTGCTCAGCTCTACACTGCGGCCGCCCCGGGACACGGTCACAAGGACAAACATAAGCTATCCCTGCACCTCTGCTGGGTAGCCAGGCCCCGCCCCCTAGCCTCGGGGACAAACATAAGCTTACCCTGGGTTAGCCTCAGGTCACGTGTCCCCCTTGTGACGTAGAAAGTGTGTGGACAGCGCGCTATTAGCGGCAGAGGCGCGGGCTCCGGGGATGGGGTGACCCCGCTGGGGTTGTGGAGAGGAGCTCTCCTAATGTCATTGGTTGTGTAGCTGTGACTATAGGGAAGAAGCTAAGTGCCCCCCAGGAGGGGGTGGAGGGGCCGGGCACTTATTTCATGAGGAGAAGCTTTACCTTTGGGCCGTATTCACACAACAAGTTACTCAGCAGTGTTGTAACATGGGCCGTGTGCAGCGGTGTGAACACTCCCTTATAGGCTGAGGCCCAGGTTGTGGGAAAGCTGCTTTTTTCTGTCGAGTCGTCTCCATTGTAAGTATAATGGCGGCCTCGGCCTGTGTGTGATCTGCGCCTGCAAACTACAACAAATAACGCGGCTTCTCCACAATGTGAGGCCTCGGCCCCTTGGAGATGACTGGGGGGGGGGGGGGGCAGGGACATATCTGGGGTTTCTGGACACATTCTGTGTTATATGGATCCGTGTGCGAGACGACAGTCTGGCCGCCAAACTCACCACAGATCCTATTCATGGACTGAATGCGGCCACAGAAGCACGTGTGACACACGGATAACATGTATGTGCTGTGCAATCACAGCAAGCCCACAATCATCTGCAAGGGGCCGCACCGTATATTCACAGCGAAGATCAAATGTCACAGAGCGTCACATCCAGGCCATGACTGCGGGAGCCGGGAAACATGGATGATTGTCGTGCACCATGGCCATGTGAATATATGCTGAGGGCTTCAGGCTATGGCAGTAGTAATAACTATAATTATATAGCACCAACATATACCACAGCACATTACACATCAGATGAATAGACAATAGGAGACATTACAGTGTGGTAAAGAATTAGTCTATGAGGAGATACAAGAGGTCGGAGGGTTTGTTTCGTACAATGGTCCGGCCATAAGTAAGTAAGTAAGGTCGTGTAACTGAACCTGTCTGAGCCGTCACCAGCCGGTGTATGCGAATATACAGAGTGCAGAGTCACTTCTAGATGTAAGGTTCAGGATCTGAGGAATAGCGGAGGAAGAATCGCTTAGGGTAAGACATATTAGTGTAGTGTGCAGGACCATGTGATCAGGTCATGTGATAAGCCTGACCATAAAGATGTGACATTAGTTCCATAGTTGGGGATTAATCGGATTGTCTGGGGTAAAGTGCTCAAGAGCACCGATGCAGCTCAAGAAAAGACTTGGAGACAGCAGTGGGTAGTTCAGATAATGGAGAGTACAAGGCTTTTATAGAACTGTAATTATTATACAAGGAGAACAGTAAAGGAGAGACAATGTGCCAATCCCCTTAAATGCAAAGAGTCTAATACAAAAACCTAACAACACAGAAAAAAGACAAGGGGGGGAACAACCAGAGAGGACAGAAAAAAAACATCAGGGTGGGAGAGGGGAAGACAAAGATCAGAGACCCCCAAGGTGCAATACGTGTCCCGTATGTCGCGAGGCGAACCCGCCTGAAAGAATGAGCATGTCGCTTCTTTTTCTGGGAGTCGGAACAAATGGCTCCCGGAAGAAAGACCTGAGCGGCTCCCATTGTCTTTTTGGTCAGGAGTTTGATGTGGATACGGCCTCAAAATCCTGACCAAAAACTCTGTGTGAACTTACCCTGAATACTACAAGCATCTGGAAGAAAGCATCAAACAGAATGAGGCCGGAATAAGCTCAGACTTTTCCTTTGTTGTTCAGGATGAAGCGCAGTCATTTAACTGGAACAATGAACAAGTAACTGCGCACCTTCTGCGATCTCTTACAATGATAATAGAGGAGTAAAGTGCGACAGTGTAGTTCTGATATCGGAGCGCTTACGTCAGGATTCAATAGCTGTTCATTTGTTCCAAAAAAAATTTGATTTCAGTGATAAGAACGGCCATCTACCAAGTGTGAGCAAGGTCTGCTACGTCTCAGATGGCTCTTCTGCACAGTATGAAAACAGGAAAAACTTTATAAACGTATGGCGCCACAAGAAAGATCTTGGAGTGGAAGCTGAATGGCACTTTTTTGCTACTGCTCATGGCAAAGGTGATGGGATGGGTTAGGAGGCCCCGTGGAACGCCTTGCAGCTCGAGCTAGACTCCAGACGCCATATTCACACTGAATCTTACCACCCATGCAACTTTTCAAATGGAGTGAGAACAATATTCTTAACATCCAGTTCATGGATTGTACAAACCAGGACAACAAAGAGGAGGAGAGTTTGTCAGAACATCGGTCACAGGAAGTAGAACTCATCAAAGGAACTCAGCAACACCGCACTGTCATCCCATGTGGTGAAACAGAAATAAAAAGGATTTTTTTCATTCAGCCATACCAGTGACGTCCATGAAGTGGTAGAAGGCGGCACAAGATTGGTAATGGACGACATAACATATATATATATATATATATATATATATATATATATATATATATATATATATAGTCCTATGAAAAAGTTTGGGCACCCCTATTAATCTTAATCATTTTTAGTTCTAAATATTTTGGTGTTTGCAGCAGCCATTTCAGTTTGATATATCTAATAACTGATGGACACAGTAATATTTCAGGATTGAAATGAGGTTTATTGTACTAACAGAAAATGCGCAATATGCATTAAACCAAAATATGACCGGTGCAAAAGTATGGGCACCTCAACAGAAAAGTGACATTAATATTTAGTACATCCTCCTTTTGCAAAGATAACAGCCTCTAGTCGCTTCCTGTAGCTTTTAATCAGTTCCTGGATCCTGGATGAAGGTATTTTGGACCATTTCTTTCTACAAAACAATTCAAGTTCAGTTAAGTTTGATGGTCGCCGAACATGGATAGCCCGCTCTCAAATGATCTGAAAACAAAGATTGTTCAACATAGTTGTTCAGGGGAAGGATACAAAACGTTGTCTCAGAGATTTAACCTGTCAGTTTCCACTGTGAGGAACATAGTAAGGAAATGGAAGACCACGGGGACAGTTCTTGTTAAGCCCAGAAGTGGCAGGCCAAGAAAAATATCAGAAAGGCAGAGAAGAAGAATGGTGAGAACAGTCAAGGACAATCCACAGACCACCTCCAAAGAGCTGCAGCATCATCTTGCTGCAGATGGTGTCACTGTGCATCGGTCAACTATACAGCGCACTTTGCACAAATAGAAGCTGTATGGGAGAGTGATGAGAAAGAAGCCGTTTCGTCACGTACGCCACAAATAGAGTTGCCTGAGGTATGCAAAAGCACATTTGGAGAAGCCAACTTCATTTTGGAAACAAAGATTGAGTTGTTTGGTCATACAAAAAGGCGTTATGCATGGCGTCCAAAAAGAAACAGCATTCCAAGAAAAACACTTGCTACCCACTGTAAAATTTGGTGGAGGTTACATCATGCTTTGGGGCTGTGTAGCCAATGCCGCCACCGGAAATCTTGGTAAAGTTGAGGGTCGCATGGATTCCACTCAGTATCAGCAGATTCTTGAGAATAATGTTCAAGAATCAGTGACGAAGTTGAAGTTACACCGGGGATGGATATTTCAGCAAGACAATGATCCAAAACACCGCTCCAAATCCTCAGGCATTCATGCAGAGGAACAATTACAATGTTCTGGAATGGCCATCCCAGTCCCCAGACCTGAATATCATTGAACATCTGTGGGATGATTTGAAGCGGGCTGTCCATGCTCGGCGACCATCAAACTGAACTGAACGCGAATTGTTTGTCCAAAATACCTTTATCCAGGAACTGATTAAAAGCTACAGGAAGCGACTAGAGGCTGTTATCTTTGCAAAAGGAGGATGTACTAAATATTAATGTCACTTTTCTGTTGAGGTGCCCATACTTTTGCACCGGTCAAATTTTGGTTTAATGCATATTGCGCATTTTCTGTTAGTACAATAAACCTCATTTCAATCCTGAAATATTACTGTGTCCATCAGTTATTAGATATATCAAACTGAAATGGCTGTTGCAAACACCAAAATATTTAGAACTAAAAATGATTAAGATTAATAGGGGTGCCCAAACTTTTTCATAGGACTGTATATACCGAGGAGGAAAATAGGGGAAAAAAATTTGAAGCAAAAAATGGTAAAATATTTAATATATGGGAGTTGTAGTTTTGCAACAGCTGCAAGGCCACATTGACAGGTGACCCTGCAGCTGTACGGGGATGCATAGAGTGAGTTTTTTTGCGGGCCAGAAGTACTTTTTAGTTATACCATTTTGGGGAATATCTATTGCTTAGATCACCTTGTATTGAAAAAAACCCCGGTGGTTTATGACATATGATTTTCTACTTTTATATATATATTCTAGGGACAGGAGGTGATTTAGAACTTTTATTTTTCATATTTTTATTATATATTTTTAAAGGGTTTTTTTTTTTTTACTATTTTATTCCCCCCGGGGGCTTGAACCTGCGGTCACTTGATCGCAAGTCCCATAGACGGCAATACAAGTGTATTGCCGTCTATGGGACATTCTGTCTATTAGTATTACGGCTGGTCATAGAGACCAGCCGCAATACTAATACAGCCGTGACAGGCCGGGGAGCCTCATTAGGCTCCCGGCTGTCACCCGAACAGGTCGGCTCCTGCGATATCGCCGCGCAGGAGCCGGCCTGCAACTTTACAGGTACGGGGCCGGTGGGGACCGGCCCCGGGGGAGAAGAGGCCGCTGACAGACTGCAGACCCGGCATCCGCTGTACTAGAGAGGCGGATGCCGGGGAGGGATAGACGCCGGGGCCTGATACATCGCTCCTCTGCCCTGCCTGAAGCCAGCGGCGGGGGGACGGAGGAGCGGAATAGCATCACTCCTCCCGCTGCTGGCTTCATTCAGGGCAGAGGATCGCAGCGATGTCTCAGGCCCCGGCGTCTATCACTTGCCGGCATTCGCCTCTCTATTACGGCGGGTGCCAGGCCAGGCACATTCAGACTATAAGACGCACCCTTCTTTTCCCCCAAAATTTTGGGGAAAAAAAGTGCGTCTTATAGTCCGAAAAATACGGTATATATATATATATATATATATATATATATATATATATATATATATATATATATATATATAGTATAAAGCTCCTGTAGGTGTCTGGTGGAGCTGACCCAATACTTTTCTCCATATTGTGTGGCTCAGGCCCATATTACATGATAAATTCCCTTCAATGAATGTGCTTATTGACCAAAGAGTCAGGAACCAAAGCCCCTCACTTAAAATGATATGGCAGATGGAAGCGCACCCATTACTCTAATACATAATTGTAACAAATTAATACTCAAGACTAGAGATGAGCGAACAGTAAAAACATCTCAATATTGGACTATTGGAAGGAATATGGAACCCTATTATAGTCTATGGGAGAAAATGCTTAGTTTCAGGGGACCCCACCATTCGTCTCAGGAGAGTCACCAAGTCCACTATGACACCCCAGGAAATGATGCCAACACCTCTGCAATGCAACTGGGACAGCAGGGGGCACATGTCTGGGGGCATCTAACAAACCAAAGACCCTCTATTACCCCAACATCACAGCCTAACAACTACACACTTTCCACACTCAAAAAAACCTCTACCAAAGTGGGAAAATACATGGAAACCTTCTTTACTCCCCAAATGGATGGACACAAACCCCAATTTAAGCTCAACAAACATTAACAAGCACCCCTTTATATCACATTGCCCATGACAACCACAGATGGAATAGGCAATGGGAAATCCTTCAGTCCCCCCCTGACCTGTCATTGTGGATGTGTGTGATGTGGTGAGACCTTCCAAAATTCACTTTCAAGGCCCTTAACATGAGCCCTTCCAAATTCAGTTCCAGGCCCTTAAGCTGAGCTCCCAGCAGAGATTGAGGCCCTTCACGTGACTTCAGCCTCTACCTGCAGAGTTTTAGGCCCTTTAACTTAGTTCAGCCTTGTACCAGCAGAGATTTGTTGGCCCTTTGGGTGAGTTGAGCCTTTAAAAAGCGGTGTTTTATGCCCTTTTGGTGACTAGAGCCATGCAGCAGCAGTGTTTCATGTTTTGGCCCTTGGGGTGACCCCTATAAAATTAATTTTCAGGCCCTTGGGGGTGAGCCCTAAAAAATTATTTTGCAGGCTGGAGCCCTAAAAAATTGAGTTGCAACCCCCTGGGGGGGTAGGAGATAATGGAAATATATATTTTTTTTAATATAAAAAAAAATTGCATGCAGAATTAGGGGCTGGGGTTGTAGGAGGAGTAAATTGTTTGCTGACTGAATCTCTCTAGTACCTGGGCTCTGGAGTGGATAGCCAGCTGGTTATCCACGTCCTCACCCATGTTCCATGCTGCTGCTGGCAGCCCCTCTCCAGTACCTGGACTGTGGAGTGGATATACAGCTGGGTATCCACATCCTAGCCCACGTCCCCTGCTCATAATGACGAAAGACATTGGTGGCAGCCTGTGGACTAGACACTCAGCTGGGTATGCACGTCCACGTCCTCTGCTGCTACTGACGAGAGGCAATGCTGGCAGCCCCTCTCCAGTAGCTGGACTGTGGGATGGATATACAGTTTGGTATGCGTGTCCTCGCCCACGTCCCCTGCTGCTGCGCTGTATGATTTGCTAGCTAGCGATTATTGAGCTCTGATCTGTTATTATTGACAATTCCTGCCTAACCAAAGCCCTGTATCGCACTGACAGTCTGACACGGCACTCTCTCTATCACTGCAAAACTGAAATGACACGAATAGGGCGGCAGCCGTTCTTATAAATGTCACATGTTTTCGGCAGCCAATGGGTTTTTTCAATTTTTTTCACTGCCTCCGTTGTCGTAGTTCCTTTCCCACCTCCCCTGCGCAGTTATTGGTGCAAAAAACACGCCAGGGAAGGTGGGAGGGGACACAAATTTTTACTGCGTATGCGATTGTGAACGAATACATCGAACTCAAGACGTACTTGGCCGGCTCCTGACTTTTGACTCATGATTTGATTTTCCATTCATTGACCTTTATTCCTATGCAAATGAACAGAAAAAAAGTTTTAATGGCGAATCTTTCCATCAATGGGCTTTACTATCTGCTTCTGCTAAATGCTGCTCAGCTTCACCCACTCACTGCATGTCTGATGATGTCACAGCTTCCTCCACTTCCAGGTGCAGTGTGACATCATCAGATGTGCACAGAACAGTTAGTGCTGTGTACTGAGGCTGAGAGCAGAGATGTCAGTGTCTAGTGGGGGCAGAGCTGAGCAGTAGCAGATAGTGAAGACCACTGATGGAAATCCACGGCCCTAAAGCCCTTTTCTGCTCATTTGTAGAGATGAGCGAACACTGTTCGGATCAGCCATTCCGAACAGCACGCTCCCATAGAAATGAATGGACGTAGCCGGCACGTGGGGGGTTAAGTGACCGGCCGCCGGCACAGTGTACGTGCCAGCTGCTTCCATTCATTTCTATGGGAGCGTGCTGTTTGGAACGGCTGATCCGAACAGTGTTTGCTCATCTCTACTCATTTGCATTGGGATATAAGGAGGATTTATACAAGAATGGAGCAGTCGTACTGAATTGTTTTTATTTGTTGGTTGCTTGCTGCCAGTCACAGGTAAGGATGGATGGTCACCTAGTGGCAGCCCCATGCCCACATACTGTATAATCATGCGATTATTGCTCAGGATTCGGCACTGTTCACTGACAGCAGAGAGAGAAATTACAAATTCTGAGGACGTGAAAACTCCAGAACTTTTATTTCATCTATTTTTGTACCAGATTTGCCATTTTGCTCTTCATAATGAGCAACTTTACTTTTAAGAAAAAAAAAAGAAGGGGGGGGCCCTTTGTAGCTCTGTCTGTTGGGGAACAGACTTGCATGTTTGAATGCACCGTGTCTTGAGTTCAGTCCTCATTGTGCCCTACCAGGTGGGCAACTGGCTTTTTTAACCTCTTGGCTACCTGCCTAGTGCCATCTGTAGTGTCTGCTTGACTGTTGGCTACCTGCCTCTTATTTGAATGTTGGCCATCTGCCTGCTGCCACCTTCGATGTCTGTCTATTGGCTACCTGCTACCTGTGGTGACTACCTGCCTCTTGGCTACTTTTTGGCTACCTGCCTGCTGCCACCTGCGGTGTCTGCCTGACTTTTGGATACCTGCCCACTGTCATCTGCAGTGTCTGCCTGTCTGTTGACTACCTGCCACCTGTGGTGGCTAGCTGCCTCTTACTTGTTGTTGGCTAACTGCCTGCTGTGTCTGCCTGACTGGTCGCTATTTTTCACATGGTATGAAATTCTGTTCCAGTCCCTAAGGTACAGTGTTTGGGTACTTTTGTGCCTGTTTGACCTATCTAAAGTATTCTGATACCTTAGAGGTCATCCTCTACCTCTGCTCCTAAGGGGAGCATTTGAGTGGAAGCATCTGGAATGTGCAGATTGTGGTACGCCACTTCCTGACGGCTATGACTGGTCTTGTTGCCGCTCCTTCTGTGAGCTTCCTAGGGAGGAGCCTTCAACCCATGATGTTGTAGTCTGGGTTGAAGACATTTTGGAGGGTTCGCTAAAGGACATCTGTGGCTCCATCTCCCAGTTTTGAAAAAAAAAAAAAAAGAACAATGTATTGATATGCGCTCCCTCTCGTTATCTTCCATTGAAGACCTGCTGGTAGTGGATGAGACTATCTCTTCTAGAGATGAAGACTCCAGTTTTTCCAGACCTTTTTTTTCCTTTGGACAAGGTTTTTTTTTAGACTGCTGAAGTCCATCCGGTCGAGGGACCAGGATGTTGATGGGGAAGCCTTTTCGTCCACCTCTGGGTGATAGAGGGCCCTCAATGTGGACGCAGCTCGAGTGGAAACACCCTGAGAATCTCATCTGACCTCCCGGTACTTCAAGTCTATGTACCCTATATCACCTTCTCAGTGGATTGATGGGGTCCTCTTCAAAAGGTTGACATGGCGCTGAGCTATCCTGCCGTACAGTTGTCCCCGTCGAAGACGGGTCGAATCTACAGGATCCCTTGGATCGTTGCATGGATGGAACCATGCGAAAAGGTTATGGGGCTGCCACAGCCCAAGCGTCTGTTGCTATAGCATCTACCGGGGTCTCGGACAACTTGCGGGCCCAGTTGGCGCATGATATAGATTCCAGGGTGCCTAGAGATTACATCATAGCCTTGATGAGTTTCTTGTTTATGGCAGCCGACTTTCTGGGCAAAGCTTCGTGTCAACAGCTGAAACTAGCTTCAAAGCTCTGGCCTTGTCTACTGCGGCCAGGAGGCCTTTGTGGCTCAAGCCCTGGAGGGCGGACATTACTTCCAAGTTTACATTGTGTGAATTGCCTTTTAAGTCTGGGAAGATTTTCGGCAGAGGCCTCAATGAGCTGATGGAGGGTCTGGCAGACAGTAAGGGTAAGTACCTGCCCCAAGCTGCTAGAGGTAGAGGACGGGGGTCCTTGTCTCAATCCAGATCTCGGCCCCAGAGGCGCTACAGATTCCACCTTAGAGGAGTTGGGTGTGGGCTCCTGAGGGGTGAGCTGAAAAAAAAAAAGGCCCAACTTTTGACGGGGGTCCCCTCTCTGTGACCAATGTACTGCTGGAGGTCGCCTCTTCCGCTTTTTATCCATGTGGCAAGATTATAGTCAAGACCCCTGGGGCTTGCAAGTTGTGGAACGCGGTTACGCCTTAGAGTTTCTCAGGAGACTGGAGGATGATCATAGACCTCAGGTAACTAAAACAGTTATAAGGAAAGGGCGGTCACAAGGAGCATTACCAGTTGCCGCTCTGCCATTCGGCATCTCTTCCGTCCCCCCACATGTCCACCTAAGGTGGTGGTTCCAGTCGCTGCTGCCCTCAGGCTTCAAGGCCTGTTCGTTGTTCCCTACCTCGACGACTGGCTGATAAAAGCCAAGTCCATACCAGTCCTTCTGCACATCTTCAGATGGCTGTATCTTTCCTTCAGAGCTTGGGGTGGCTAATAAATTGGGAGAAACTGAAGGTTGTGCCATCCACCCAGAGAAAGGTCCTGGGGTTCCTCTTAGATTAAAAAAAAACTGCAGATCTCTTTGACTGTTCCAAGAAAGCTAAAGATAATAGCTGCCGCTTGGTTTCTACTCAGGACACAGTGTGTATTCAGCAGAACCTATATGAGAATCCTCGGCCTGATGTCATCCTCAGCTATGGCGATCCCTTGGGCTGTATGGCATTTGTGTCCCCTCCAGATGGAGGTATTGAGTGCCTGGAACCGACACTCAATACAAGAAGATCTGCCTTTCTCCCAGTACCAGTCTTTTACCCAGAAGATGGATATACCTGAAAGACGGAAGGTTCTCGGTCCAACCTCATTGGACCCTGTTGACAACCGATGCATCCCACTTGGGATGGGGAGCCCATCTGGATGACAGGACTGTACAAGGTTGATGGAGCAAAACAGAGGTGGGAACATCCAATCAGAAGGAACTCAAAGCTGTTTATCTGACCCACTTATCCGCCGTTCACATCAAGGGCTCCCTGAACATAGTAGCGGATTGGTTGAATCGGGGTTCTACCATATCAGGCAAATGGTCCTTCAATCCAGAGGTGTTCCAACAGATCGTCCATAGATGGGGTCTCCCAGAGGTCGATCTCATGGCAACCCGACTCAACGCCAAGATGGAGAAGTTCTGCTCGTTGTATCAGGAGGACAATCCCTTGGCAGTGGATGCCATGTCCATCCCGTGGAGGTTCAGGCTGGTGTACATATTCCCTCCCATTTCCATCGTACCCAAAGTATAGATGAAAATCAGACAGGACCAAGTCTCGGCAATTGCCATAATCCCATTCTGGCCAAGGAGAACTTGGTTTGCCAAGCTCATGCTCATGAGTCAAGGCATACTCTGGAGGCTTCCCCCCTCCCAAAACCTGATCCAAGTAGCTCAGAGGTGCCAGAATCTGAGGAGATTCAACCTGACAGCCTGGAGGTTGACCAGTCCCTATGGAAGGATAGAGGACTGTCAGAGGCCGTCCTGAAGACTGTCGCCTATGCCAGGGCAGAGACGACCAATAAATGTAATCTCAGAATTGGTAACATTTGCAAATCCTAGTGTCTGGACCATGGTATGGATTCCTCCGATCCCCCAGTGGGGGTGATCCTGGATTTTCTTCAGTACGGTTTAGACAAAGGGCTATCTGCTGCCACCCTGAAGGTGCATGTTGCCACTTTGTATATGGGGAGGTGTTTATCTCAACACTCTCTGGTGAGCGGGTTTCTTAAAGGAGCCATGAGGATTAGGTCCTCAGTGGCCATAACTGTGCATGAGTGGGACCTGGGCATGGTCCTGTTGACGCTTTTTGATCTGCCGTTTGAGCCTCTGGAGGATGTTGACAAAGTGTCTGACTTTCAAAACTACATTCCTCTTGGCTATTACATCCGCCAATAGGGTAGGAGAACTCCAGGCGTTTTCCTCAGAAAAACCCTACATTTCTTTTTTGAGTACAGGGTCCAACTAAGGTTCCTTCCAGGGTTCAGGCCTAAAGTATCTTCCCTACCTAAGGGCCCCTTCACACGGCGTAAGCGCTCGGCTCATTCCGAGCCGTACACGCGAGCGCTTCTAAACACTCCCCATTCACTTCAATGGGAGCGCTCGTAAAGCCGGCTTTAGGAGCGTTCCCATTGAAGTGAATGGGAAGTGTTTAGAAGCGCTTGCGTGTGCAGCTCGGAATTAGCCGAGCGCTTACACCGTGTGAAGGGGCCCTAACATTAACCAGTTTGTTTCCCTTCCTCCTTTTGCCCTGTGCCTTCTTCTCCTGAGGAGATGAGGCTCCACGCTTTGGACCTTGTGAGATAATAAACTCCCCACCAGGGGATAATGTGGCACTGTACAGTAAACGTCCCTTATTCTCTACTCAGTCGTCACAATGCCTTTCTCTTTGCCAGATCGTGCGCGTCTAGTGAGGTTGTTTTATGAGAATGCCGGGAACGCCACAGCTGCCCTGAGAACTTTTCATCGTTTGAAAGACCTGCATTCAGGTGCCGGCCCAATGTCTGTAACGTCGCTGAGACAAATGATGAAACGTTTTGAGGCAACTGGGTTACTGAGTCTGCAACCAGGCCAATGGCCTGTACGCACCGAGGTCGTGGAGGATGTTGCTGCAGCTGTTGAGGAACAGAGCACCAGTAGTCATAGCGGTAACTGCAGTGCACGCAGTGTTTCCAGGCAATTGGGCCTCCCATACAGTAACGTGTGGAAAGTTCTGCAAAAAGTCTTGCTGGCATACCCATCCAAAATTAGCCTTCATCACCAGCTGCTTCCTCGTGACAATGACACCCGCATGACATTTGCATTAATGTTTCTGGCCAGAGTGGAAGTGGATACCAATTGGCCATGGAATATCCTGTGGAGCGACGAAGCGCATTTTTACCTGAATGGAACGGTCAACACACAGAACTGTCACATATGGGCCACCGAAAACCCGTGTGTGCTCGAGGGGGTTCCGCTGCAATCGCCCAAGGTGACCGTTTGGTGTGGGTTCACCTCATCGTTCATGATCGGACCGTTCTTTTTCGAATATTTGGGCCCAACTGGGGTTGCCACCTGTTCTGTCACAGCAGCGAGGTAGCGGACAATGCTGGAACCAGTGGTCGTTCCCCAACAGCGGCAGTGTCTGCAGACGATCACCTTCATGCAGGATGGAGCCCCTCCTCACATCGCAAATCCTGTGAACACTCTTCGTGCACGTTTTCCTGACAGGATTTTGAGCCGCTCATTCCCTACAGCGTGGCCACCGCGCTCTCCGGATCTCACTTCATTGATTTCTGGTTGTGGGGACACTTAAAGGAGCGTGTTTATCGGGTGAATGTCGAAACCCTGCCTGACCTCAAAGACCGCATCACGTTGGAAGTGCGCAGCATCTCACCAGAGACGTAACACGCAAGCGTCGAGCATGTTCTGCATAGGATGACCATGCATGATGGCGGCCACATTGAACAGTCATGCTAGTCGGTGGTCCAAATGGGACATCCCCAAGTATCGACAGACGGGTTTTGCGCCGCGCGCTCACTGTACAGCGCCACATTATCCCCTGGTGGGGAGTTTTGGTATTAAATTTTTTTTTCATGACGTCCGTTTCCCCATGCCTTGATTAGCACACATACAAATTTTCAGGCAATTCCGTCCATTGGGTCAGCCTGCACACGACTCCAAACACCTGAGGTTATTTTATAGCCACCCTGTATATAATCTGTTTTCCCTTAGTCTTAACAGCAGCACAAGCTTCCCCTCCCTATATATTGTAGTATTTTTGTATTAACAGGTGGGGGGAGGTCTCTGTGCCCTCTTACATAGTTGTAGTCATGCATATTCATTTATGTTGATTAACAGTTCCACCTGTCCTACCAGCACACAGGGGCAGAAATGCGCCATATTGTGCTGCTGTTAGGACTAATGGAAAAAAGATTATCTACATAATGAATGATTCTCTGCTGACCAACAGCAGAGTTTAGTCTGCCAAAAGCAGATTGGGCTACCTGGATATTTTTCCGGGGTTTAGCATGATCATCCACTTTGGGCCAGTCATCAGCCAGCTGCGCTTCCTTCTCTAATCGGCCAGTGTAGTTGTTAATGTTGATGGTGGGATTGTCCAGAGGAACCCCATCACCAATTGGCCACATGACCACTATCCAGAATCTAAAGTGTATGGCTAGCCTTACTCCACCAACTATGGCATATGTGACCTAACAGCTGAATTTAGACCAGGCCAAACCAACAGCTCCTCTATTTTTCTACAGTCCAACTCTGACTCCTGCATAATTGGCTGACAACCATGGTAGTAAAGATCCTCTAATTCATTAAAAACCCAGGGATTGACTCCTCAGAAAGTAACAAACTAAACAATTCCAATAATTATGTTATATAATTCAAAATAATTGTTTTATATTAACCTGGAGTCACTATTATTTTTCTGACTCCACCCAGACTTGGTCCTGACTACGACTACACAGCCTTTAGATGGGAATGAACAAAACCTAGTGTAACAATGGAGAAAATAATATACGTAGTTCCTGACTTAGAAATACTGTGAAGCAGTGGATTGTAACCTGTTGTCAAACTACAACTCTCAGGATGTCCTGACAACTTCGGCAGAAACAAAGGCAGAAGATTGGTAAAGCGTGCAGTGTCCAACCAAGTCCGACTCATCCTCACGAAGGGTAAAAACACTTTGACAATTCATTTACATATTTAACTTTTTATTTTATTTATTGTTTTAAAAAGTATACACCCAAAAATAAGTTCGGCTTAGTCACCTTATGATGTGTAGTTTCTCCTGTCACCATTAGGTTTTGATATGCAGCCACCTGGTTTTATTTTTATTTGTGGTCAAGCAAACCTCCGGCAGACATTTTGCTTGATCTCGGATCTCATCAGAGGGACCTAGCTGTACATTGCTAGAGAAAAATTATTGATATCACAGTTTAGAGACACAATGCAAACAGGAATCGTTACATGGGATCGACAATCAGATCCTGCTTGGCCACATATCAAGAGTATTACATCAGATTTGGGGCAAATTTCCAAGATCAAAATATCAATCACTAACAGGCACTAAATAACAACCATCTGCATATACGTCATGGTCATAGAAGGGAAGTAGAATGCCATCTCTGCATTGACTGGGAGAACCGTGAGAGTCTTGGCCTCAGACATGACCGAAGACCTTGTCCATGGACAGAACTCACCCCAGGCCCAACTAGTAACCTATCCTAAAATGTGGTTTCCTTCAAAATAGGAAATAGAATAGGAATAGGTAGATAATCCTGCCTGACAGTGGAGGTCTTGGAAGAATCTTTGTCCTAAATTCACATGGCAAAATTTAGAGAGCAATTTTGGCCCCAAATTCCCGCCCTGTGGAACTCTTCCACCTGATTAACCCCAAAACACAGTGGGGCTCACCATAGTGACCCTCGTGCCGTCCGTTCTACAGCCTAAGCAGGATGCTTCTTCTTTCAGAGTCTCAAAAAAGGAGCATCTGCCATTGTCTCCCATTGAAAATAATGGGAAACAGATTCCACCAGAATTTGTAGTTGATTTTGTGTACAAATTTGCCTTAAAATCAGCTACAAATTCCACTGTGTGAACTTAGTCTAAAATACTAAATGGTTTTGACACAGAAGATGTTAATCTCACAGCACGTAGATTTTTATCTCTGCCTTGGATTCCCTTGGTTGGCTAATGGTAGAGCAGGACGTCTGTCTAATGAGTATGGAGCTTTCTCCACTTTCTCTTAATAATAAAGGATGAAAGAAGGATTAGACAAATTGAATTTTGACTTCTGATCTTTCTTTTCTGGTAGGACATAAGGTGTCTGGCATGTGCCCACTAGGCCAAACCAAGATTGTATGTGTATGAGGGAGTTGGGAGGAATAGCATTCAACTGAACAAGTAAGTCCTCGTAATAGTTTAGAGAAGGTTTCTGCCCATGGACTTCATGGTCATATGTGGTACTGCAAAACTCCAAGACTCATAAACTGTGATAAAATGGGGAAGTTGTCTCTAGCCTTGGAGTAGCCCAGAAGAAGATCTTCTGGTGATCCAGGCTCTAGCACAATAATGGTCCAGCAGAAGACAACCAAATTTGAAGAGGGCCCAAGGAACCTGAGTCCAACAATGGCTGTCTTATAAATTGTGATATGAATTTGGGTAGTCTACAGTTTTCCACCAGTTGTAGAACTTGTCCACAGTAACCAATGGTCTACAAAATCCATTCAAGTTGGACTGAGTTGTAAACCTTCTCCACCCCACTGGGACAGATTCCTAAAACATTAACCAATGGTAAGTGACTAAATTTAGGGTCCTTCAGACAATGCCTTCCTGTTCTGCCAGTTCTTCACTATGCGGAGAGACATTCTACTTCCTCTATGAACCCCGTCCAACCTCCAGACCGTATAACTTTATTACGAATCACTTTGGTTAATCGAGGATTCTGCATTCATCCACACGTGTGCATTCCTGGCTTATAGCATGAGAACAATGACCTTTAGTGGTGTTGTGGTCACCTCTGGAGATCCCTGTGGTGAGATGTGACCGGACTGTCTGATGGGAGATAGTGACATGTTGAGCAGACAATGGACGTCAGCACCTGTTGTCATGTTCAGTAAATATATAAATATAATAAATAACAGAAATCAGTGACTGTCTGAGCTCTGGACTCACAGAACGACTCTGAATTCTCTTTTTTTTTCTTTAAATGTTTTTATATTTACACAGAACGTCAAAAAGAACCAAGTACAATCAAAATTATCTTTACTGACACATTCATTTCGGGCCCGGCTGCTCCTGTCACCGAGGTGAAGAGGGGCCCTGCAAGTTTTATGGCACCAACCTCTGATATGGATGAAACTAACGCCCTTCCCACCTCCCTCCCCATCCAAACGCAAGTTCCATGCGACCTTTGAGGCCAAGTTATTTATAAACTCCCCGTGTCACAGGAAGTGGAGTTAAGATTGTAAGCTCTTTGGGGCGGGAGACTCGGGTCACTGGTTTTGGCTCCGCGCAGACTGACAGATTTCGAGAAATAAATAAAGTTCAATAATAATAATAATAATAATATTCATAATTATAATAAAGGATCTCTATAGTCTCCCGGAACAGCTGCCCATAATAGGAGGTAAATGCACTATGTCCCCGTGTAACCAGCTACAAGAGTCCATCCCCGGGAGCTCCTCTTGTTTCTAGTTTCTCTATTTTCTGACATTTTTTGGCTTTCTCCAATCCTCAGTTCTCCCAACCTCTGATCCTTCACCTCCCTATGCCAACCCTGGATCCTGCACCTTCACCATGACCTCCATCCACACGGCCCTTATCATACATGGTTGTGTGGCCATCACTATTCCTCCGTCCTATGTTTTATAGGCCTCCTGATCTAACACTCAGTTCCCCTTGTAACAGGAGTTACCTCCGCTGGTCAGCTCAGATACTTTTTGCTTCTCTCGCACAGAACAGAGGGGGGGGGAGGGGGGAAGGTCACAAATGGCAATGGGCAGATGACAGATGAGGAGAGGTATATATGAGAGGGGATGAGCCGGGGATGAGGGTAGGTGTATGACAGTATGTAGACTGGAGTAATGGTTGGGGAGGTATCCCCTACAGTGCAGATCTGTCAGTGCGAATCCCAGGGCCTCAGACCTGAGACAGAGAGCTTGGAGGTGGATTGAAGGGGGACTTAAAGGGTCAATGAAAGTGGAGAAGAATAGGAGGGAGGGACAGAGAATCTGATAGATTTAGGAGTCCAAAGTGAAGATAGGTTTAGGAGATAGGAGTCATATGGTGAGGGTCTTAGGATAAGTTCAGTGCGATATCCCCTTCTCTCTCCTCTCCACTTCCCACGTGTGTCCGGGGTCACACAGATTGTCTGCTGCAGGTCTGGACGGCACAGAGGGAGGGTTTCAGAGTCAGGGAGGAAAGGGGGTTCCCAGCCCCCTCCCCCATAGGCTTTTGGGCAGATGCCTCAGTGGGGGAATCCCAGTCCCCCTTCCTCCCTCCAGGCTCCTGGACGGACCCCTCAGCTCTGGTTAGTGATGGTCACTTGAGTTTAGAAAGTCTCCATTTTCTGTGATTTGGAGTCGAGGAGGCAGAGGTGGAAGGGCCCCATTCCATGGAGTCGCCAGCCTCAGACGCGGGTCTGCTGTACCCACGGAGGGAAACTTCTTCTCCTGTTGGGGAAAAGAGGGAGAGAGAGCTTACTTACAAATGTAACAGAAAGACACGACTGACAATGCAGACATGTAAATGTTACATATAGACATACATCGGGTAGCGTAGCCA
Source organism: Leptodactylus fuscus (assembly GCF_031893055.1). NCBI lineage: Eukaryota > Metazoa > Chordata > Amphibia > Anura > Leptodactylidae > Leptodactylus > Leptodactylus fuscus. The sequence continues at coordinate 76,525,113 of NC_134275.1, forward strand.
CGTACAGACAGAAGACGCCCTGCTCTATACACCGCTGAACAATGAAGCGCGTCTTATCATTACCACATTACTCAATATTGGCTTATAAACACGAACCCCGTCTACTAGAACTGACACCTGAAAGAAATGTGACCAACCAAAAAAAGCATTGCACATGACACATAGAAGTGGCATACGGCGATATCCCTAGCTAGATTCGGTGTATGAGGTCTCATAGGGTGATATATATTGGGTGTATATAGGGCGTGAAGGGATGGGGCATGTGTAGAGCTCCAATGTACTATTATACGTTCTGTCAACACTTGGTGCCTGAATCCTGTGATTGCAGAGTGTTTATGTCTGTCTATGGACACCGGGAAGGATTGGACTGCTGTGTATGGAGAGGTGGGGGTCTCGATGGAAATAAATCGTCCACATCTTTGTCCATACAGAGAATGATGGTAGAACCAGGAGAGGACCATGTGCTGGCTTCTTCTCTGGTCCTTGTTCGCCTTCCATTCCCCGACTGTCTGGTTGACATCTTCAGGGAATAGAGGAGTATATATATATATATATGTATATGCTCATCCTGTGATGGTGTCTGCTTTTTTCACTCATTGTAGTGCATGTGCCTATGGCAGGGAGAGGGTTGCGTTTTGCGGTTTAAAGCACACCTTCACACAAACCTGACAGATCAGATGCAGTTCATCTTAATCCCAACTCCTCCCTCCAAGTCATACTCACAGGAGTCCAGTTAGCAGAGGTAGGGGCTGCTGTTTGCAGGGTCATCACACTCGAGAGCTCCTTAAACTGTCCTGGTGCCTGCAGAACTGATATGAGGGAGGGAGGTTGTCACCAATGAATGTCTTTCCCTAACTAACAAAATAATGACCTTGCAGGGTTAAAAATAAAAAAGCAACACCGATCCTTCACTGGTTATTCCTGTAGAGCCATTACTTTGTCGATATGACTTGGGGGACGTTTTAGGACGCACCAGTCATTGTAGGTTTTTCGTGAAGGTGTGCTTTAATGGTGTTGTCTGCCCTACAATATATGGGGTGGGGTTCCCTGCTCTGATTTTAAGGTCTGCTGTATAATTCTGATAGGAAGTGATGATCTAATATGGACAAGCAGATTAATGGAGAACATTCAGATCCTGGAAGTGATGGAGCCCTTTTGGCATTGAGCGTCACCTACGACTCACATGAACACTGCTTACAGCGTCACAATGTAATGTCAGATCCTGAGACGGGGACACGGACATTAAGTTCTCTTCATTTTCCTCTTACATCCAAAGCTGAAATATTAGCTATGACTATAAATCAGATGTAGGGAAAGAAGCATTATGCCAGATTTTTATATCTTGTTTCAATTCCATTCAGTTCTTGAACCCGCTGTACTGACCTAACCTCAGGGAAGACTATGACTTCAGTGGTGTACAACCTCTAGCCCTTGTGACCGCAGACTATCAAGATACGTTGGGAGTTGAGGAGCAGAAATTGAGGCATTGGAAGGTTTTTGTAGCCCTAAAAACTAGAACATGTGACTCTCCATGTCCATGGTAAATACAGGCAAATAATGGAGAATACTGAAGGCTTATCTGTATCTGCTGAATAACGTCTCCACAAACTCCCATCTCAGTTTAGTGTCTTGGAGATGTTTGACTTCCTGTGCCATGACCTTCGGCTTCCTGTTGTCTGAGTGGGAGGGGCCTAAAGCACATCTGCATAGTATTACTAAGAGGCGGGGCTTTGTATCAGATAGAACTTCCTGTGAGCTGCCTGTACCAATGATGGTCACCTTGGCAGGAAGTCAGGCGGTTGCTAGGCAAAGATAATATACTAAGTGTATAATACCTAATAACTGACGTGTATTCAGGAATCTCGGGGGACCCCTCACATAGGTGTTTTTTGGTATAAAGACATACCAGGGATTTGGAAAGATTTCTCCATGACTAAGTTTGGCAGAGCTGTTAGAGCCGTGGTAAAGGGTTGTGATGACAACATCAATACGTGGCTAAGTCATGGAAACTGTGACCTATGTACGAGCTAGAGGTATAATTGTCCTCTTTGGTAATACTGACCAGGCAACGTTAGAAATAAAGTCCAAACGGGAACCATTCAAGAATATCCAATATGGTGGACTCTACTGGAAACACCTCATAATATCAATGCCAACCACAATATGGAGGCATCTCAGATCTTCAAATGCATCAATCTTGTAATGGCCTGTCCATACCTGGCAGGGGTCATTGAGGTTCATATTGGGTATGTGGACAGTCTGGGCTGGGTCTCATTATTTTAGGCCTTGTGGTGTGTTTCAGGCCCCTTAGGAGTTTCTCGCTCCATGTTAAGCTCTTGATACAGCTTATTCCATGTGTCACTGTGACTGGGAGCGATGTCCAAAACAAAACAAAAAAATTACGGTAAAAACAAAAAGTGAAATGGCCGCCCATAGCAACTAAAAAACCTGGTAACCTGATCTGACTGGTTGCTTTGGGCAACTGTTTCACTTTTTAGCCCCCTGTGTTCTTAGGTCACATCTTAAAAAGCAAAAATGATATACAGGTTAATGTCAAAATGTTAAAGGATAACTCCACCCGTAGCAAAAATATTCACTGTAATATTCACAATGGGTGGCGGCAGAAGCGCTCAGTTTTTGGTTGAGTCTGGGATTTTGGAGAGTTGCAGTAGACCCATGTTCCACCATTGGGCATGTTGGGGTCACCAGAACCCAGAATATCATCCCAGCCCACAGATACATAAGCGAGGATCATCGGAATCAGTGTTTTCCCTTGTGAATCGCCAACTCCATTAATAAGGTGTCACTGATTTTGTCTATATATGCAAATGAGCTCTATGGATCAATGAGAGAGTTGCGATTGCCCTAAAGAGCTCATTTGCATATTAACAAAAACAGTGACATCTCGGCACCGGAGCCACCGATTCACAAGGAGACAACATTGTGCGATTCAGGTGACCCTGAGCGATCTATCTGCAGGGGGGGCTTCTGGTGACAGACTCCCTTTAAGGGTTAATAAGATTTTACAGCATCTAATTGCTCAGTAAATATTGGGGTAGAGTTACCCTTTACTGCCCAAACCATGCATTCTTATAGTACCAACCTAGCAAAAAAGAGCAACTCCACAGCTAAGGAATGCGTGGATATATGTACAGAAAATAGAAGGAAATCATTGCCCAATTTCTCTAAGACTAAAAGGCCCCCATTGCCCCTTCTTCTGTATCGGAGAGGGACAACCCTTGTGAAGGCTTTGACACTACTGAGTTATAATCTTGGGGGACTGTGCGACTATTACAAGACGGCAGATTTGTAAGAAGGGGTGGAGTTGCTCTTAAAGAAATGTTGATATTATAGTCGGAATACTTCTTTACATGGTTGCGGCATCTGGTGACGGAACAAGCTATGAATTATATCTATGAGCGTTCGGCATATCATTACTGTTATCGGACGGGGTGATCATGAGATGATTCAGACAGGAGACAGGTGATATAATGATATTCGCCCTTCTTACCATCCCTTACTGTTTTCTTCATTAATCATAAACCTGCGCACTTTCCCTTCCCAGCGTGAGGCATTACTGCGCTGTGGGATATGTTGGCGCTATATAAATAAAGGATAATAATGGTAATAATTCTTCATATTGGCAATCTTCCTCACCTCATCCCCTCTGATGTCCATCTATCCCATGTCCTCGCTGTGATCTCTTAAAGGGCTTTTACGTGATCTAAGCTTCAAGGGCTTCTCCAAACAGCAATAGTTAGAAGAGTCCCTGGACAATGGGCTGGTTACAAGGTCCCTGCTGCTCGGACACCCAGAGATTCGCTGTAATCTGTGGGGTAGTCTGGCAATAAGGGTTCCCATTTATCTGTAGCGCCACCACAGGGGGAATGAAGCATTACAATGTCTAATCAAATCAATGGGATGCAATGCAGGACAGGACAGGACAGGTCCTCCAAAGCAAGATCTACAAACTTTGTAGCCACTCTCCACTCCAGAGATGAGCATGCTGAGGAGAAGACGCTTCATATTAACTCAGAAGTGCCCAATATTATATACAAAATGGGTATTCTGATTCTGGATAGTTTTGGGATATGCACAAGGGTGCACTGGCTGCGCTTATGGAAAGATCTGACCAAACAGGATTTTAAGAGGATTCTGTCGCCAGATCGCAGCCCTGTAGATAGGTTAGTGTCACCTGAATTACGCTATCTATCTAGATCTTCTCCTTATGTGAAGATCTTGCTTTTGTCAATATGCAAATGAGCTCTTTAGAACAACAAGGGTGCTGCACCTTCCCACTTTGGAGCAATGGCAACTCCCTCGTTACACCAAACAGCTCATTTCCATATTGACAAAAACAGCAAAATCTAAACAACAAAGGCAACGATTCACAAGGGAAAAACACAAACTGATTCCGGTGACCGCCAATCTATGTACAGGGCTAGGTTCTAAACCGAGGACTAAATCGACAAAAGGTCAAAGGTCATCAGACACCTGACTTCTCTACAGGTGAGGGGGCCAGAGGTGGTTCTGTGTCTAGCACACATCTACAGCACATCCAGTTGACGTGCCATATAGTCACAAAGCAGGACTTACAGCTCCCCTGTACAGTCACTCACTGTGGACTCTCTGTAGCCCTATCCTGGGCCATTGGCCAGTAGGACACAACATCTCCATTCTCTTGAGACGTATTGTTCCATTAACAGTAAGGGCTGGTGGTAAGTATCCATACATGGTACCAGCACTTCCCATCGCTAAAGTGGGTCATGGCCTCAGATTTGTGATATTGAAAAAGTCTGTCCATAATAAAAGACAAGGAGGACATAAAGGTCGTGCCCCATGCCTGTCCTTCCACCCACAGGACACGACCCTCCCTTTATTCTTTCGTTCACGTCACATTGCAGTAAGTACACAAGAAGCATCTTCAGTATATTTCCATCAGGAGAGAGATATATAATGAAGGTGGGCACATATGGTCGGATGTCCCACAGCTATCAATGTCCTCCGGCCCCATGGGCACCTCTTGCGCATGGGGGCCCAATCCTCCCTTCTCTATGAGAAAAGAAGAGGATAGGGTCATCGCACAGAGATTTTCCAGCATGTCAGAGAATCTGTGTGTGTGATATCGAGCACTTCCAACCCGCATGTATGGCCGGCTGAGCAATCTTTAATAAACTGTCACCTGGGGACTATGAACGGATCACATTATATCGCGTCCCCTTTAATATTAAATCATTGCTATCCGCTCTCAGTTTCTTTTACTTTTCCTCTCAATCTGCAGATTTGGTCCTTGCCCACCATAAATCTCTGCGAATGTTGCTCCACTTTCCCTTAGCTTTTTTGCTGCCCTCCCTTCTCTTTCCCCAGATGACAGACAGGACAGGGTGTGATGGTGATGTCACACACAAAGGCACAATGACATTGTAATTTCCACCTGAGCCTCGATAAGTCTCCTCTTCATATCGATTGGTTCTTGCGTGTGGTCCTTCCGGATCTCCTCCTCCACCAGCATCAACCTGAATGAAGGGGGGTGAAAAAAAATGGCCGCTGAAAGCACCAAACCCACAGGGACAAGATACTTGGAACCTTCCCAGTAGTCTAAGGATTGTGTCACATGAGGAGATATCTGAGCACTCCGTATAATAATCAAAGCTATAGATATAATAGGTAACAATGAACATGGTGGACATTCAGATCAACGGCAGAAGGAGTATCTGAGAGTTACCTCATACTCCATTCATCTCTATGGGTCAAGACACAACCCGAAAACAGTCCAGAATTCACCCTCAAGTGACACCACCTTGAGAAGATCACACAATACCCAGAGGAACATGTGTGTAATATGTTGCATGGTGTAGTCAGTGAGTAGTAGATTTTTGCAGCCTCCATGTTGGCATAGTTAGTGGCCAATGTCTTTCCCAACAGGCCCAATAATTTGCTCTCCATGTCTTAGAAGCAGCAGATGTAAGTATATGTGGTGAGAAGAACATACTCAAGAGGGAAATATTAATATTAGTCTGGCCTGACTCCTCCAATGTTGCGAATTCTGGTCACTTAGGGTATGTTCACACGATGGAAAATGGATTCTGCGTGTGAACATAGCGTGCGGCTAGCCACGACAGAATGCTGATGCTACAATCTATCCCATCATGGCATTCCACTTCGGATTAGGCCCGAATGAATTCTGCGCCAAAATCTGCTGCCAAAAAACACTCTGTGAACTATCTCTTAGAACAGGGGTCTCAAACTCGCGGCCCGCGGGCTGCATGCGGCCCCCCGAACAATTTTGTGCGGCCCGCACAAGCCTAGGGACGCCAGATCCGAGTTGAATACATTGCGAGATGATTATATCCACTAGCCGCTACGTTCTGGCTAGTGGACATATAGGCGCGATGTGATGACGTCACATCATCACATCGCGCCTACAGGTCTATTAGTGAAACTGCAGAGCGTGGCGAGGGAGCGTTGGATGGTGAGTATAAGTGTTTTTTTGTGTGTTAAACATTGAGGTGGAATGAAGGGGCTCATGACACTGGGGGCAGACGAAGGGAGGGGGGAGAACGGCATGACACTGGGGCAGAGATGGAGGGACATGAATCTGGAGGCAGAGATGGGGGGACATGAATCTGGGGGCAGAGATGGGGGGACATGAATCTGGGGGCAGAGATGGAGGGGACATGAATCTGGGGGCAGAGATGGGGGGACATGAATCTGGGGGCAGAGATGGGGGACATGAATCTGGGGGCAAAGATGGGGGGACATGAATCTGGGGGCAGAGATGGGGGGATATGAATCTGGGGGCAGAGATGGGGGGACATGAATCTGTTGGCAGATGAAGGGTGTATATGTAACTGGGGGAAAGATGGAGGGGGGGCATATAGTTTACGGGTGACTGTAGGAGGATTATACAGTGTGGGGGCACATGAAAAATGAATGAGAATGGGCGGAGTCAACATAAAAGTGGGTGGAGTTAAATTTGCCGCGATGCGGCCCGCCAACTGGCTGGGATCTTGCTCTGCGGCCCACATGCTGAGTTCAGTTTGAGACCCCTGTCTTAGAAGGATTCCTGGGAGACTCTTTTGGTTTTGTCACCCCTGACGTTTGGTTTGTTATAAGATGCAAATAGAGAAGAGAGAGAGGAGGAGACGTATTCACTGGGGTCCGGCTGACGAAAGGTTCCCAGATGAACTGGTTGGACAGCTAAACATCTCAACCTCCATCCCACACGGGGGGGGGGGGGGGGGGGGGGGGGGGGGGGGGGGTGAATTAAACAAGAACAAATATATTTTCTTTGTGGGATTTTCCCGCTTTGATCCAGTGTCCAAAGACTGACAGAGGAGAAGAATAATGACCCAGAATGGCGGCTCTGACCCTGAGGCAAGGCCTAACATTATAAACCTTGGGGATAAGCAGAGGAACTTGGTCACACATATGGGGTCCGTCAGGCCAGGTGCGGCGGTCTTGTATTCTTCCCAAGGCTCTCAGGATCAGAAGAACTGGAACTTGTAAGGTTTCTCAGTTTTTCTCACCTTTTATTTTTATAACTGTTTGCTTGTATGTCATTTTTATTCTGTCTGTTTAATTAACACTGAACGTTTGGATATTAAAGCGTTACCTTTAATGTTAGTCCTTGTAAGCTCTATCGATTTATTGCCACTTAAAGTGTTTGTTGTCTAACTGCGGAAGAGAAGAGTACATGTGTCTGTCCCAAATCAGTGGGTGGTGGCAGCGTGTATCTGGAGTGCATGAGCTGTGGTAAGGGCTTGATTTTTGATCAATTTGCAATCTGAGTGAATTCACAATTTACTCAGGCTGAAAACTGTGCAAAAATCACACCCCAACACAATCCATGCACCCAGATACACGATGGCACCATGCATGGATTTGGGTAATATGTGGCGCAAAATGGAGAGAGTGGAGGAAATTAGCCATGATGGCCAAACATTCATGTGGTGCAATAGTGTGGTACCGGTGTGATAGTGTGCTACAATGTGGTACTGGCAATGTTATAGTACAGTGGTATAGGATTTGCGTGGTGTGCTACTGTAGTGATATTGGTATTGTACAGTGATGGTATGGTACATGTGTGATACTGGTGCAGTGTGTAGTGCGATGATATAGTAGTATTGTGATACTAAGGTACAGTCATGATATGATAGTGTCATTGTGATTTGGTACTATGCTGCAGTACTCGTGTGGCACATTAGTTCAGTACTGAAGGTCTGCTACGTTTTTCCTGCCTCACCATTCTGTATAACACTATATTATTCCCTAACATACAGACACTTCTCCACCTTCTTTAAGCTGTCCATATGCCCTGATATGCGGTAAGATATCCCTTTAAGAGCAGCTGAGAATAAACTGTACCAGACTGTAATGACAGTGGGATGTGGACTCACTGGGGCAGATTTATTACAATGGTCTAAAGTCAAAACCATCTGAGTGGTCCCGGTGTTGGTGACAGATGACCGGGTGGGCCATGGACTACGATGCAGACTGTGAAGACAGTATCAAATCTGAGCAGACGGCATACATGTAGAGAGAGTAAGCAAAGAGATGTTCAGGACTTGAAACAGAAGAGGAAGAGGCCGGGACATATAAAGGAATCCAAGGCCGGAGGTCAGGACAGATAGCACAAGTCCTTACTATACCAGAAAGCCATAGCAGAAGAGACCAGGACAAGTAGCAAAGATAAGTTATAAAACAAAACCCAGGAGTCCATAGAAGAAACAAATGAGCCAAGATTACAGAAGGAAAAGTGGAACAGACTCTGACTCAAGGAAAAAGGGATGCAAGATTTAAGATATAGGCCCAACTCCAAGCCCCGAGACAAGATACATAGCTCAGATACAGAGGGAGAATTGAGGTCCAACTCCAGGACTCAGAGTACCCATTAATATTCAAGGCTCTTGCATACAGACAGAAGGAGAGCATACAAACAGAAATTCCAGCAGAAGGACATGTATCCAAACAGAAGGTCATCACACAAGAAATGCAGACAGAAATTAGAGCATTGCTTGGACATACAGACAGAAGGACATGTGTCCAAACATACACACAAATATAGACAGAAACTAGAGAACAGCTCATCATACAGACAGAAGAAGGTGTCGAAACAGGAGATCATGACACACACAAGTACAGACAAAAAGTAGAGCATTCACCTAGAAATCCATAGCAGTAGCTCAAACATTGCTCAGGCAGGGTGTGTCTAGGGAAGCAGACTTATTCACATATGCAGAGGAAACTTGCACACTATAAGGACACAAGAGCACACACAGAAGTAACCAGGCAGCTAGATATAGAACCTAATGCAACGCAACTACAGCAGTTACTAGTAAGGTACCTGACTGTGGTCGGGGGAACCAGCTAATGAAAATGGTTCTCCGTCTAATGGGCACTTGTGTGTGGACGGCAGAGATCTGCATAGCCAAGTCGTAACCGTGCACATTTATTCCCCTATGAAATTAAAATCAGAAAATGGTGTCCATGTCCACGATAGGAGGAGAATCGAGAAGGCGGCCAAAGTTATTGCAGAATATTATCAATTAAAAAGAAGAATCAAAACATTTTCTCCAGGCCTAGGCTCTAATACCCATG